>NC_024803.2:17823638-18123638 GCF_000309985.2 Brassica rapa | reverse complement strand
ATATTTCTTTTCTATAATATAAATAAATAAAATTTAAAAATATAGTATATGCAAAATGTATAAATTAAAAAAACATATTTTGAAAGAGGTTCTCTATTTAATTATTTCATATTGTTATTTTATTGTACCTAACTCGAAAATATATTAGTAAGTAATAAAAATTAATAACAAAGCAAAATGTATCAAACAAATCACTATATATTAATAATGCCGAATAAAAAATATAAACAATAATATTATAGAATTACACAATATATAACACCAAAATAGAAATTATATATTTAAAACATTTGTAATAATTTAGTTAAAATCTAGTTAGCCATTAAAGACTACTTCACACTACTCTTAATTAAAAAAATAATAATTTAACTTAATTAATTGACGAGTGAGTGACGACGAAGAAGACTTCAACTTTGGTTCGGCTGCTTATGATGATAGTTGTCTTTTAATTACTACACCATTATCTAAGTTACAATCATATAAGGAGAGTGATTACAAATTTTGAGGTTTTCTATTAGTGGGAAAGAAAGTTTCATCGTTGATAATTTTATTTAATTAAGAACCATAGTTTTCAAACAGCTCTACAGATGGTATATATTTATACTATTAAATCATGATTTTATTGTCTTTTTTACCTTGGCTTGTCCTTATCTTTATTAACATTGCATGTATTATTAAAGGCAATCCAGTAATATTAATAACACATCTATATTGAATCATTTTTTCGGATCCAGCCCACATCAAATCTCTCTTGGGCCATTTGAGCCGATTAAGAAATCAGATCCAATTCTCACATTTTTTTCCTTTGGGCCATTGAGTCCAAGTTCAAATATTTTTTTTTTCAACTATTCTTAATTATTATTTTTTTATTTTCTTAATATAATTTAAGCATAAAAAAATTGAATTTTTCATTGAAAAGTATAAATCTTTATTAAAAGTATTTAATTTTTTTTACAAAATATTAACCACATAATAAAATTAATTTATCAAAGTTATACCAACTTAATTCATTAAAGAAATAAAGTTTAATTTTTAAACATAAATAGTCATTTAAAATGAAATACGATAAATAAAGATAAAAAGTTTAAGTCTTTTATAAAATAAAACACAAATATATGAAAATATGACATTTACTAAATATTTGTCAATTGAAAAAAAAAATAATAAACCCGCGTTTTGAAAGCGCGAGTCAAAATCTAGTAATGAATTCAATTTAAATCACTTGTGGTCCGAGCAAATATCATACGGAAATAAAAGAAATATGACTTTATTAAGAACTAAAAGTTACATCAAAACGGATGTACTTTGAAATTGAATAGAGGTTTGGAAAATATCAAATACCGTGTTGAAAAAGTACATAGCCAGCAGTATGTAAACACAAAACTAAATTTTTTAACAACTTCATTGGAATGAAAATGAAACAATAGTCCATACAAAAGATATAGCTCAAGCTAAAAAGAAACAACACAGTCCAAATACTCAACCTATACAAGGTCTACGAGCAGTTTGAAGAGGCTTCTCTCAAGATTCTCTGATGTAGTCAGGCTGGACCTCCTAAAGCCAGATACGAATTGAACCGGCCATCACGAAGGACACTCCTAGCAATCTCCCTTCCTATCTGATTCGATAAGATAGATTCTGTTTCAAAAACCACTGATTGAAACATCAAGCATAACTCTTGTATCTCTCGAAGAAAAATGTGAAACCGAGGCCAATCATTCGGTCGCTTAACAGCCTCACCAACATCTTTAAAATCTGAACCACTCACTATTTCTGTATACCCCAAGTCTTTCATACTACGTAGTGTCCAGATCAGACATCTGAGCTCCAACGTGAGCTTATTAGGTGAAGAGGTGATGGCGTCTCTAGCATGATGAAGAACGTTACCTTGGTGATCTCTGATAATATAAGCCACACCACAATGAAGCTTATCATTACGCCAATTCGAGTGTAAATTACACTTGACCACACCAATTAAGGGCGCTTCCCATCTCTTCTTCTCTCCATTCAGACCAAGATTGTCTACAGGTTCCTGTCTCAAGTTTACCTCATTCCAAAGACGGGCTTCTTCAATAGCTTGTTGAATGTGGAAGATTAGTGATTCTTGTATATCAGCATTCAGAAACATATTTCTGTTCTTCCATATAGCCCAAAGAATCCATGGGATAGATCTTCTATGTCTTTCAGGAATAGAGTCAGAAGACATCATGCGCAAATACACAGACATAAGCTCTACCAAAGACATAGAATTGAAGTTAGATAGAGGTTGGAAACCAGCTATAGCCCAAGCTTCCTGTGCCACATCACACTTGAACAAGACGTGTTCAATGGATTCACCATCTTTCAAACACACTTACACCGAGAATCCAAATGCATACCTCTAGTGTGCAATCTTTCTGCAACTGCTAAGGCTCCCGAGGTCGCTCGCCACAAGAAGTTACATATTTTTGGAACTGTTGGGACTTTCCAAATGCTTCGTTTCAGTTCTAGAGCTTCAGGCTGCGTTGATGCATCTTGTAATGCCATCGTTTCCCTCACTTTAGAAGCGAGCTCATATCCACTCTTCACAGTATAAGCTCCATTTTTTTGAAAAAGCCCAAATCTCACGATCAACAGCATTACCTACTTGCATCTTTAGAATGCCCTGCATTTCGTTCTCAGGGAATAGATGGCTCAAAATGTTGCGATCCTAGTGACCATACCCATCCATTAGAGCTGAGACTTTGAGGTTGACTGCAATATCTTGCTGTTTGTTGATAGGCCTGCGCTGTGCGTCCTCCATCATCCAGTTCTGTGACTAGACAAATGTTGTTTTGCCGTTTCCAATAGACTTGATTAAACCCTGTTTCAACAAGTCCCTCCCAAAGATGATGCTACGCCAAGCATACGATGGTCTGTACCCTTTGCCACATTCTAATATGTCTGACTTTGCAAAATATCTCCCTTTATATATTCTGGCCAGCAGACTTGTGGGTTCATTCAGTAATCTCCAAGCTTGTTTGGCGAGTAGAGCTTGCTTAGCTCTGCTTGGTTCATTTTGTGAACTAACGCTTCTGCACACATGATGAAGAGAAAATGCGAAAGTGGATCACCTTGTCTAATGCCTCTTCTTGGAGTAATGTGACCATAAGACTGCCCATTGAGTAACACAGAATATGATACTGATCTAACACAACCCATAATCCAAACAATCCATTGCGAGTGAAAGCTCATCTTGTGAAAAAGAGCTTCCAAGAAGTCCCATTCAACTCTGTCATACGCCTTAGATATGTCAGTTTTGATGGCAATGAACTCTGATTTACAGGTAGGATTTGTTTTCAATCCATGGACCATTTCATGGGCAATCAGAAGGTTATCTGAGATGAGCCTACCCTCTACAAACGCCCCTTGCGTAGGTGAGACAATACACGGTAAAACCACCTTCAGCCGATCACAAAGAATCTTGGAAACAATTTTGTAAACCACTGAGCACAGACTGGTGGGCCTTAAGTCCTTCATCTGGTTTGGGTTCGGGACTTTAGGTAGTAGACACAGCTCTGTAAAGTTCCAGTCCACAGGGAGTTGACCTGACTCAAAAAACCCTCGAACCTCCTGGATGACTCTAGTCCTCACAATGCTCCAGAAATTCTTAAAGAAATAACCACTCATGCCATCCACTCCAGGGGTACTATCACTCTTCAACGCTTTGACTGCTTTTGTAATTTCAGTATCCGAGATCGGTCTGCTAAGATCTCTATTCATACGATCAGTTTTTCTTGGAGCCATACCTTGCAGAAGTTCTGTCACATCTACACTCCCAGACGACTGATAGAGATCATTAAAATAAGCGACCGCCACTGCTCTCATCTCTTCTTCATCAAAACGTTAACACCTGCTCCATCTAGTAAGGAATGGACTTTATTCTTCATTCTTCTGGATTCCACCCAGCCATGGAATATCTTAAACACAAAACTATTATTAAATATACATAAATAAACTGAAAAACTTCGGTGTTTAGTGATAAATGTTGCACCGTTACATTATTGATATGCTATTCGATAGATAAATAATCTAAAATTTTCATCATCCGTTGAAAAAACACAAAATCATCTTAAAACAAAACAATAGTTAAACAACAATACTTATAAACCACCATCATCGGGCGCAATTTGTTGGCGGTTGAATATCAAAATATCAAGACAGAGAGTCTTATTTAGTGTTGGCCATCTAGTGTCGGCTAGAGAGAGTAAAAACGGTAAAAAGCCCAACAAAACGCGAGGAGCAGAAAGAAGACATAACTAGAAGAGGGGTTCAAGACATGAAAACTCTTATTTAAGAACGAATCGCACACTCCGGTTTTAGTCGCAAAACGTTGCTGTTTTAGGAAGTAAGATGGTTGGCGTGTCTAGCATTGTTTCATGATAGCTGTAAGACCACGGAGAGATTGTCACGAGAAATCAGTGTTTCATGCACTTTTGACGAAGCTAAATGTCAGACTTTGAAGCTTAACCCTTATTGGCCTTCTTCTTCTTCTTCTTCTTTTTTTTTTAAGTAACAAGCAAAGAAAATACAAAAAATAAGGATGCGTTTGCGATGAATGAAAACATATATGAAATGACATATCCTTTTTTGTTCTTTTTGAGCTATCGCGAAACTAAGAAGAAAACACATAAAATAACAATTTGTTTTTTTTTTGGTTTAAAACGATGGAGGAATGGCAGATGGTACGAAATAAAATTTGAGTTATCTTTATGTTTTTAAACAAAAAATAACTGAGAGAGAAAAAAAATGCTGGATAGATCTCGATGATCCTTGATTCGGAAGAATAACCGTCTGTCGAAGATTTTTAATAATCGTTATTCATGAAGAATGCCGATAACAAGGTGAAAAATATAAAGTTTTTGTTACAACAAAGTAGTTCGGATCAAAAACAAAACATGCTCTAATAGCAATTCATAGGTCTCAGTTATAGGATCATCTATTGTTGATCTAGAAACAGATGATTTAGTACCAATTAAAGTCTCTTCAAAACAAAGAGAATTTGTCAAAAACACAAACTAAGAATACACTTTTCTTTGGAGTGGTTATGACTATCTCTTTAGGTGAATGGATTTGATGAACCCGAGCATTTTGGTTACCACCACTATTGTCACTCTTATAGTTTTTTTTTGCTATCGTTCCTGGTAGCCTAAATCTTTGTATTAGAATTTTTATCATCATATTTTCTCTCTGTTCGATTAACATTTTAGCTAATGTGATTTTAATGCTTAGGGATCTCTAACCCCACTCTATTTTTCACTCTAAATAGAGTTTAGAGTAAAAAATGTTCCAATGGTACTATATTTCTCACTCTATAATAGAGTAAAAAATAGATTTACTCCAAATATTTAAAATAATTTTTTTATCACTATATTTTCTACTCTAAAATGGAATACCATTAGAACAAACTCAAATTATATTTTAGAATTACTCTATTTTAGAGTAAAAATAGAATAAACCATTCAAGATGGTCTTATTTTGTAATAAAAAATGCTTTGGAATTTGTTGTTTGTTTATGGATAGACTAGCTGGAAATTGGTTCGCTCGTAAAAGTGAAAGAGCCTTCGTGAATCTTTAATTAACACCAAATGCATATCAACTCAGAAAAGTTCTCCTATCTAATGAATGTAGTGAACTTGAGATCGTTTTACGCTAAAGAAAATCTACGTATGAGATGTTTGTGTTCCAAAACCATCTCTATTGAAAAATATAAGTGTTTATAATCAAGTCTCTTAATCTCATCACAAAGACATTACGAGGTTCTTCTTTTCAGCCAACTGATGTCGTTTATTTTGCAAGCATTACCAAATTTTTTTTTTTAAACGCTAGATAATTATGCTAAAATAATTTACATAAAAAGATGGACAAGATACATCATTGTTAAGTTTTAAAACCTTTTCTTAGTGCTTAATTGAAATTAGTATGAAAACTCTTTCTTTTTATTCACTATCAATGAGTAACCTTACAAGAACAAAAATAGAAATCACAAGTTTTTCTTAAGAACCAAAACCTTAACTATTGATTCTCTTGATCAACAGCCTAGATCACCTCTCTATATATAACACTCACCATGTTCAATATCTCTCCCAACACTATCCAACCAAACGTATTTGTTACGTCAAACACCTGTAATTCAATTTGTTTCAACAAGTGAGATCTCTACTACCAGCTATCGAGCTACGATTCACCATTTCACCACCCCCTAATACTACGGCCAGGTTCCAGATCAGAAATGCGTACATGAATATTCGGGTTTAAGTTCTCATAATCACCGATTTGCTTCGCGAAGCCTTTTCTGATCATCGTCGCTAATTGTGATCAATTTTTGTCTTCATCATCTTGAATCTCGCCTGCGTTCGCTTATCCATCTCAACTTGAGCTGTAATCGTTGTCATCAATGTTTTCGACAATGAATCCAACGTCCGCGATCGTCGCTTGTTTTTGGCTCGCCATTTTTGTCTCTCGAGTTTATGATTGTTCGATCTCAGCACCTTACCGCACCAATTTGATAAGAATAACACTCCGTATTATTCAGTATCGAAGGAATTACAAAGCTCCAAGCGTCTCAGCTTCCAAAATCCCTAACTGTTTTTCTCAGTAGAGTAAACCAGCAATTACAATTTTCCTAATCTTCTTTATAGTCATTTCTCTTATTTATACTATGGCCCAATTACAATCGCTTGCAAGTTGCAACTAACTTCCACGTCACTTTGAATGTACACTCTAAATGGTGTGTCACACGACTCACACCGACATCATCCACACAGACGAGCTAACTGACGATATTTAATCGCTTATCTTGTATTTTCGGAAAAAAAGTGTCAATTTCGATCCCAACAATATAGGTCGTGCTAAATACAACCCGAACAATTGATCAGTGCCAAATACGACCTCAACTCAATTATAATTCGAAAAAACTACCCAAACTTCTTAAAATATGCTGAAATCTACATTGACTCTAAAATATGTTAGTCAATCGTTAACAAGATAAAACGACGTCATTTTGATATACGAGGAATGATGTCAATTTCGACCCCAACACTCTCAGTCGTGCCAAATAAGATTCAAACAAATGGTCACTGCCAAAACCGACCTCAACTTAATTATAATTTAAGAAAAACTACCTGAACTTTTTAAAACGTGCATAATCTACATTGACTCTAACAGAAGTTAGTCAACCGTTAACAAGATAAGACGACATCGTTTTGATATAAATATAAATATATATATATATATATATATATATATTTTTTAAATATGTTCATTCTAGAACTCAAACTGTGTTGTGATACAATTTTTCTGATTTATATAAATACATTAACATGTTTTTTTATTTATCATATCTTTAATAAACTTATATCTTACTAAAATATAAATAAAATATTTATTATTATACGATCTTAAATATACTTAAAACTTTGAATTTATTTATAAAATTTTCTTATAGAAATTATTTTTAATTTTTAAACTTAAGTTGAATTTTTTTTATTTTTCAAAGTTAATATTATATATTTTGATATTTCGTTCAAAAATGTTAAGAGGCCTTTTACCTTTCTTTCACTAAGATATGTTGTACAAAATATTAGATATATTAAACAATAACTAAAATATATAAAGCAATCACCAAAGTTTTAAATTGGATAAGATGAAGAAGAATAGTAGTTTATATAATGGAGAATTTTAATTTATAATAATATTTCAAAAAATTACTTTAGTCTAGTTGTTAGTGTGCCCTTTAAAAGGATATTCCGGCACGGGTTTGAGTCCCGAAATGAAATATTTTTTAAAAGTTATATACATCGAAACGATGTTGTCTTATCTTGTTAACGGTTGACTAACTTCTGTTAGAGTCAATGTAGATTTAGGCACATTTTAAAAAATTTGGGCAATTTTTCTTTAAAATTGAGTTTAGTCGTTTTTGGCACTGATCATATGTTCGGGTCCCATTTGGCATGACTGAGAGTGTTGGGTTCAAAATTGACACTTTTCTTCGTTTATCAAAACGACGCCGTTTTATTTTGTTAACGATTGACTAACTTCTGTTAGAGTCAATGTAGATTTATGTACGTTTTAAAAAGTTCAAATAATTTTTTTGAATTATAATTGAATTGAAGTCGTATTTGACACTGATCAATTGTTTGGATCGTATTTAGCACAACTGAAATTATTGGAAATTATTGGAGTCAAAATTGCCACTAAGGAAATCGTTAGATTTTCCTCTCAATCAATTGCATTTAATCTATTGCATCTCTACTAATAAAAGGGAACTTTTGAGGCTCCATAGGGCGTCCACATCAGCGGAAAAAATTTCTCCCGAAAGATGACACGTGGCATAAAATATAGTTTTACATTTTAATATTACTTATTTTCGAAAATTGTAAAACTACATTAAAGATATGTAAGGTTACCATTTTTCACTTAAAAAAAAAGACGGTTTATCTCCATAATGTAACATTACCGTTTTATAAAAAAGATACTAATAAAATTGACCTTTTAAGACTCCATAGAGCGTCCACATCAGCAAAAAAAACTTCTCCCGAAAGATGACAAGTTGCATAAAATATAGTTTTACATTTTAATTTTACTAATTTTTGAAAATTATAAATAATATGTAAACATACAGCACAAAAAATGGAAAAAGTACATTAAAAATATGTAAGATTATCATTTTTCACTTAAAAAAAAAGACGGCTTATCTTCATAAAATATAGTTTTACATTTTAATTTTACTAATTTTCGAAAATTATAAATAATATGTAAACATACAGCACAAAAAATGGAAAAACTACATTAAAAATAAGTAAGATTATCATTTTTCACTTAAAAAAAAGACGGCTCCATAGAGTATCCACATCAGCAAAAAAAACTTCTCCCGAAAGATGACAAGTTGCATAAAATATAGTTTTACATTTTAATTTTACTAATTTTCGAAAATTATAAATAATATGTAAACATACAACACAAAAAATGGAAAAACTACATTAAAAATATGTAAGATTATCATTTTTCACTTAAAAAAAAAGACGGTTTATCTTCATAATGTAACATTACCGTTTTATAAAAAAAAACAAAAAACATTCTATATAATTTTGAAAATAATAAATATATGTAAAAATACAACATAAAAAATGGAAATACTACATTAAACATATGTAAGATTATCATTTTACATTTTTATTTAAAAAAAATAAAACGTAAACATACAACATAAAAATGGAAAAACTACATTAAACATATGTAAAATTGCCATTTTTCACTAAAAAAAAGACGGTTTATCTCCATATATAATTTAGAAAATAATAAATAATATGTAAACATACAACATAAAAAATGGAAATAATACATTAAGCATATGTAAGATTACCATTTTACATTTAAAAATAACAATAATATGTAAACATACAACATAAAAAAAATAGAAAAACTACATTAAACATATGTAAGATTACCATTTTCACTAAAAAAAATGGTTTATCTTCATAATGTAACATTACCATTTTATATAAAAAAGAAAAAAAAACATAAATATAACTATTTGACTATTTGTCCAAGTTCTTGTATTAAACATTGCCGTTTTACATTAAAAATGGAAAAATACATTAAGATTTAAACATCTATCTTAAAATATAAAATATCGATATTAACTAAATATAAAGTATAAGAAAGAGAAATACTCAATATATAGAAAAATAAATAATAAGTAAATATTATAAATATATAAATATACGAATAATATATACAATAATAAGTAAATGCATAATTTTTAAAAAATGGAAAGAGTACATTTAATATTAAACATCTATCTTAAAATGTAAAATATGGATATTAAGTAAATATAAACTATAAGAAAAAGAAATACACAACTTAAAAACAATGGAAAAAGTATATTAAGATTTAAACATCTATCTTAAAATGTAAAATATAGATATTACCCAAATAGAAAGTATAAGAAAAGGAAATACACAATTTAAAAAAATGGAAGAAGTATATTAGTATTTAAATATCTATCTTAAAATGTAAATCTATCTTAAAATATAAAATTATTATTAAATAGAAAGTATAAGAAATAGAAATACACAATATAAAGAAAAATAAATCATAAGTAAATATATAATATAAGTAAATACCCAATTTAAAAAATGGAAAATTACATTAAGATTTAAAAATATATCTTAAAATTTAAAATATAGATATTACGTAAATAGAAAGCATAACAAATGGAAATATACAATTTAAAAAAAAAAGGAAAACGTACATTAAGATTTAAACATCTATCTTAAAATGTAAAATAGAGATATTAAGTAAATAAAAAGTCATGAAGTGGAAATAAACATTAAGCATTAAATATATAATATATGAATTATCAATAAATAATAAGTAAATAATATAAATATATAATATATGAATTATCTATATAATACTAAGTAAATACACAACTTTTTTTAAAAAATGGAAAAAGTTCATTAAGCATTAAACATCTATCTTAAAATGTAAAATATATAATATAAGTAAATACACAATTTGAAAAAATGGAAAAAGTACATTAAGATTTAAATATCTATTTTAAAATATAAAATATAGATATTACGTAAAAAAATATAAGAAATGGAAATAAACATTTTAAAAAATAGAAAAAGAACATTAAGATTTAAGCATCTATCTTAAAATGTACATCTATCTTAAAATGGTAGTAAATTATATTAAAATGGAAATACCATATTAAACAAAAAAAATAAAAATGTATAGTTTTACATCAAGAAAGTCCCTATAAAACTCATTATAACATCAACATCAACCTCACACTATGATGGATTGGTGAGTCTAACGTGAAGACAAAAATATAAATATTTGATTTTCAAGATAAGAAATTCAGCTTTTATTTAGTTACTCAATATATAATATCTTAAATTATTTTTTAAAAAATATACATAATTTATATATATAGATTAATCTTCCAAACTTAAACTATTATATTATATATGAATAATGTTTTTAAATAAAAATAATTTCTGATTTAAAAAAAAAATAAAAACAACAAATGGTTATTTTCAAATAATGGATGTAATTTACATTATACTATCATTTAACAAGTATTAGATACGTTTTGATATATCATTATTTTCTATTTCCAGAAAACAATAAATTGTTAAACATCAATATCATCTAGGTTAAGTATACGAACATCACAAATTCAAACATCACAAAAAATATTTACATAAACAATATTCAAAAGAATAGTTATATACTTAATATTTGAAAATCAAAGATATTTTTGCTAAAATTGTACTTACCTGGCCAAGGTGATCGACCATCTTTTTACGGATCAATCGATTATTGAGCATGTGGTCGATCCAAAAATATTCTACAGTTTAATTAAATATCTAAAACATTTATTCCAACACTCAACATATAGTTTTGCTAAATATGATAAATAGATAGCCAACAAAATTACAAAAACATATTTAAATAGTAAAAAATATGTTAATTTAACGTGTTAAAGTTTAAAAACAAATTTTAATTATGACATGTATCTTAACATTTATATAAATATATATCATAACCTAAATATAAATTATTTAACAATTTAAATTAGAAAAAAATATTATAAGTTAATAATTTTACGGTCCTACTTAAATTTCTCCTAACAATATATTTTCATAAATTTCTCTGATTTTCTTTAAATATTATAAGTGTGTCACTCCTATATTTATGATAACTACTATATTACCTTCTATAAATCTCACCCCTTAATTATAAATTTCTCTATTTAGTTATTGATATCCCATATACGGATTACTAACCAACATTTTTTTGATGCAATAATATATAAACTCGTGGATCCATAGACTAATCTATTATGTATGTGACCATATATATATTATATAAATATTATCAATACTATTAAAAAGGGAAGAGTCTAAAAAAAATCTACCAATGAAAGTTGTTTGGACCCTTTTATTTAACTCATTATTTTTTGGTCTTACCATAAATTTAGACTATCTCCAACAATAATTTACTAGGTTAAGATCCGCGCCTTGCACGGGATGAACGTTATATATATAAATTATTTTATATATTATATGTTTCTAACCTATTATGAAATAATAAATATATATTGAATAATTAAAAAGTCAGTAACTATTACCTATATAATTAAGTTGGTGCGAACATATAAATAAATTTTATTAATCCAAAAGAATATTTTTTTCTATTTGATATAGTATATAATTAAATTTAAATGATAGTAAGATATATATATAGCATATTTTAATATTAATATTTATTAAATAATGCTTTTTGCTCATTTTTTTTTATTATCATTTGTATCTGTTATAGCAAAAAAATTAAATTACTGATAACAAAATTTTCATTGTAGGATTAATAGTTTAAGTAATTTATTATATTTTTAAAATTTAATTTGTCAATATTTTTTCAAATTTTTTATCAAAATAAAATTGTTCAAAGTAAATTTCAAAATAAAGATATTTATTTATTTTCTTATATGACATATAATTTAATTTAAAATAATATATATATATATATATATACATATATTTTTTTAAAAAAGTATTTTTAATACTTATTAATGAGAGATTCAACTTATATGATTTTTTAATTATTTGTATCATGTCATAACAAAAATTTTAAACCATAGATCACAAAATTTGAATGTGAAACTTTTAATGGTTTTAGTAATTTATACTCGTTTTTACAAATTCAAAATATAACATAGAAAGAATTTTTTAATTTTTATTAAATGGCTACTATGGTTGTTTAATTTATTTTAATAGTTTAAAATTAAACAAATATAATATAAGATACACTTATTTTTATCAAATCTTTATTATTCAAAGTCATTAATTGTCATATATACTTTAGCCATATTAGGTAATTCCGTAATTTTATTTATGGAAATAATGAAGGACATTAATAATGTATTTATGGTTAGTTTAATAAAAAGTTTATTATATATTTAGATGGACCAACCTATTTCTCTAAGGATTCTAAGAATCATTCTAGTGATGACACGTGGCTACAAAAAAATGTTGTAATGCTTCTCAAATAATATATAGGGGATTCAATTCTTTTATTTATTCAAATCTCACTCCTAAATCATAATCATTATTATTATTATATTTACCATTTTGATTTTTAATCGTAAAAGTATTGAAACTAATTTTTTATAGTATCACTTTTATCATATAATATATGATTTAAAGCAAGCGAAGTTACACGACATATATGTGTACATTTTAACTTCCTCTTTCGTTTACAATAAAATAATCATATCGTATATAAACTTTCCCACTAAAATCTCATATCATATACTAAACTTTCAACCGTTTATAGTTTGATAGATATTTTCATATTTAAAAATGAGTTTTCTGAATATTCATGTTACCTTCACAAAAATATAGAAATCCATTGGTTCTGTTAAAGCTACACCGACTTCACGATATCAATATTGATTATTCACGATTTTGAAAATTATTGGTTTAGATATTATACTTTTATATACTTTTCACTTAAAACGAATCAATACTATTAAAAGGGAAATAGTTTTAAAAATATAATATAAAAAAGTTGTTGGAGTCATGTATAACTATTTATTATTTTTTCTGATAATACCATTAATAGTTCTAAACATATAATATTTTAAATATTTTTAACAGATTTTAATATTATTTCTTATGATATCTTTATTCAGAAAAATATATCAACCTTTTTTTTGTACAATAACGTTAAAAATCTATATCAAAAAGTTGTTGGACCTGATATGGATGTAATGGATCCGCATCTGTTCGGGTATTTAGAATCTTAAAAAAATTCGAAATATCTAAAAAATCTGAAAAATATCTGAAACACAGAAAGTATTTGAAACTCCATACAAATACCCAAAAAATTCAAATACCTAAAAATTCAAAATCTTATTCAAAATCTGACACGATGAACTGAAAAATACCCAAAATTTTATCAAAACCAATTTTTTTAATTTGAAAAATTTACCTGAAATCAAAAACTATAATCGTAAATCAAAAACTTTAGAAAAAAATATTCATAATACCGGAAACATATTCGAAATATCCAAATATACCTAATAAACACATATTTATGATCGGGTCTAGGGTAGGACCCGAACTCAAACAAAGACATGCGGGTCCAAAAAAAACCAAATAGGTTATCTTTTCTGGACCTGAACTAAACCTATATTTGTGGATCGGTTCGGTTTGTTTTTTTGATCCGGATATAATTCTCATGCCTAAAAGAAACTTACGTAAAAGTGTACATATAAAATCGTAAATAAACAAATTTGTAGATTATATAACAGTTAAAAAATTTTGTTTTTCGATATAATAAGACTTTGTATTATAATATAATCCAACAACCCCGCGCTTTCCAAGCGCGGGTCAAAATCTAGTCTCTACTAATAAAAGGGAACTTTTGAGGCTCCATAGGGCGTCCACATCAGCGGAAAAAATTTCTCCCGAAAGATGACACGTGGCATAAAATATAGTTTTACATTTTAATATTACTTAGTTTCGAAAATTGTAAAAAATATGTAAACATACAGCATAAAAAATGGAAAAACTACATAAAACATATGTAAGATTACTATTTTTCACTTAAAAAAAAACGGCTTATCTCCAAAATGTAACATTACCGTTTTATAAAAAAAAACAAAAAACATTATATATAATTTCGAAAATAATAAATATATGTAAAACATACAACATAAAAATGGAAATACAACATTAAACATATGTAAGATTACTATTTTACATTTAAAAATAACAATAATATGTAAACATACAACATAAAAAAATGGAAAATTTACATTAAACATATGTAAGATTACCATTGTTCACTAAAAAACGGTTTATCTTCATAATGTAACATTACCACTTTATAAAAAAAAAAGAAAAAAAAAACATAAATATAACTATTTGACTATTTGTGCTGTATATGTAAACATACAACATAAAAATGAAAATACTACATTAAACATATGTAAGATTACTATTTTACATTTTTAAAAATAATATGTAAACATACAACATAAAAAATGGAAAAACAACATTAAACATATGTAAGATTACCATTTTTCACAAAAAAAAAACGGTTTATCTCCATAATGTAACATTACCATTTTATAAAAAAAAAAAAAAACATAAATATAACTATTTGACAATTTGTCCAGTTCTTCTATTACATTGCCGTTTTACATTAAAAATGGAAAAATACATTAAAATTTAAACATATATCTTAAAATATAAAATATAGATATTAAAAAATATAAAATATAAGAAAGAGAAATAAAAAATATATAGAAAAATAAATAATAAGTAAATATTATAAATATATAAATATATGAATTATATATACAATAATAAGTAAATGCACAGTTTTCAAAAAAATAGAAAGAGTACATTAAATAAAATGGACATCTATCTTAAAATGGTATTAAATTATGTAAAAATGAAAATACCACATTAAACAAAAAAAATATAGTTTTACATCAAGAAAGTCTCTATGAAACTCATTATTCTATCAACATCAACCTCACACTATAAAAAAAACTTCATAGCACTCGAGCAAAAAAAATGGTCCCACCATCAAATCTTGCCGTCCCAAAAACCTTTAATGACCTTGAAGGAGATTTTTTATAACAACAAACTTTTTGTTAGGTGGATTCATTGTTGGAAAACCCGCAACTTCCAAAAGCCAAACTTATTCATGAGAATTGAATTGCTTTTTTTAGACTCAAAGATATTCTTACAAATTTAAATTAATCTAATCCATTATTTTATTGTTAATATTCATACTAACTCTTTCATGATCAAACCATTACAGTTAATAACCATTCAAGCGTTTATCCCGAAACACTTCCTTCCTCGCCGAATCAGGTATTGGTTCATGTTGGTTTAGTATTGTTTTTGGTTTATTAACCGGTTTAGGATGGTCCTATTGTAAATATAATTTAAGATGGTTTAGCATATATTATGCTTAAAATAACTTAAATTAAATAATAGTAATATTATGCTTAAAATATAATTTTAGAGAGTTTTTAAATATAGTTTACAGCACATTATAGGGGATGAATTTAATTTATTAAATTTATTTATTACTTAAAACTAAGTTTTTTAAAAAACATACTGAGTTATAAATATCAATTATGGATTGGTGAGTATAACATGAAGACAAAACTATAAATATTTGATTTTCAAGATAAGAAATTCAGCTTTTATTCAGTTACTCAATATATGATATCTTAAATTATTTTTTTTTAAACTATACATAAATTTATATATATAGATTAATCTTCCAAACTTAAACTATTATATTATATATGAATGCTGTTTTTAAATAAAAAATAATTTCTGATTAAAAACAAAAATAAAAACAACAAATGGTTATTTTCAAATAATGGAAGTAATTTACATTATACTATCATTTAACAAGTATTAGATATGTTTTGATATATCATTATTTTCTATATCCAGAAAACAATAAATTGTTAAACATCAATATCATCTAGGTTAAGTATACGAACAACACAAATTCAAACATCAAAAAATATTTACATAAACATTATAATACAATAATTTAATCAAAAAATACAATTCAAAAAAACAATATTCAAAAGAATAGTTATTAGGGGTGTTCAATCCGGATATCGGTTCGGTTTCGGTTCGGTTATTTTCGGTTTTCGGTATTTCGGTTAGTAAAATATAACTACCATTCTAAATCCATATTTACTTCGGTTCGGTTCGGTTTATATACCGTAGGTTCTCGGTTTATTCGGTTTTATACCAAAAAACATAATTATTTTGTTTGAGATCATATTATATGAATTTTAGAGTCATATTGTGAACACCGTCATTTATTAAAAATATATTATATGTTCAAATAAATGAACAAAAAAATAAAAATGCTTCTACCATCAAATAAAATAATCAAATCTAGAACTAAAATCAAAGCTTGAAATTTTGAAAAATAAAAATATGAAACAAAACAAAAACATAAAAGAAAAGTTTTTCCACTCTTCCATATTTAGTGTTCATGTCATGCTTTTTCAATTGAAAATTTTCCATTAATTATTGTCCATCAAATTTATAATCTTCATATTAATTTAGTGAAGACTAAAATAAAGCAAAAAGATATAAAAAAAAAGAATTAGAAAATAAGATGTCTGAATTGCAATGTATTGTTATTTAGTTATAGTTCAAGTGTTCTACAAATTAAGGTTTTTTATTACTATAAAATTATGGTAATAGTTATTAACACAAATTTAACTTATGTAACAAATAGATTTTCATGTATTGTTATAAAATAGATACATATTTACATGTTTCTACTTTTAATCGGTTTTGTTCGGTTTATTCGGTTTAATCGGTTATATACCAAACCATATCCAAATTCTACGGTTTTTATAAAATTATATCCATTCGGTTTATATGGTATGTACCAAAACCAAACCATATTGTCTATTTCGGTTCGGTTCGGTTCGGTACGGTTCGGTTTTACCATATTGAACAGCCCTAATAGTTATATACTTAATATTTGAAAATCAAAGATATTTTTGCTAAAATTGTACTTACCTGGCCAAGGAGATCGACCATCTTTTTACGGATGGATCGATTGTTGAGCATGTGGTCGATCCGAAAATACTCTACAGTTTAATTAAATATCTAAAACATTTATTTCAACACTCAACGGATAGTTTTGCTAAATATGATAACTAGATAGCCAACAAAATTACAAAAAAGATATTTAAATAGTAAAAAATATGTTAATTTAACGTGTTAAAATTTAAAAATAAATTTTAATTATGACATGCATCTTAACATTTATATAAATATATATCATACCTTAAATATAAATAATTTAACAACTTAAATTAGAAAAATAATAAAAATCCCGGGCGTAGCCCGGGTTAATCCCTAGTCTTTATATATAAAGAAGGGTTTGTATCCCTCCTGGTGATGCCACATCAGATTCCACATAGATAAATGGACTTTTCTCGCGCCGACACGTCACTCATAAACGAAACTCATCGTTTCATTAAACACAAATGTTGATGGGCTTCCGTTGGTTATTACGTTGGGCTCTGAGTTCGGCCAGCAAGACCAAAACACAAACTTTAGGGTTCATGTTCTTCTTCCACACTGAATCGAAAAGGCTTTTCCTTCGATCTCTGTAACCAGCTATGGAGCTTCGAGATTTTCAATCCACGGTGATGATTTCCTTTGTAGATCATCAATCTTGACGTTTTGCCTTCTCTTCTATCAACAGAAACGGTTCCTTCTCTATCACTCAGAATGTGTATGAATACATTGAAGGTGATATTTCTTGGCAACTCAATTTGAGATTTCCTATTATTACTTTATGGTTTCTAATTTTTTTTACACTTTGATTTCTGATTAAGCAATTCCTTGAATCTTTTATTACCGTATGGTTTCTATTTTTTTTACAGGAGATGGCGAAGAGGTTCGGTCGGTAAGATCAGCTCCAAAGGGACCTTCACGACACTCTTGGAACCACCAAATGGCAGGTTTCATTCTTTCTCTCCTTCTCTGCTCTCATACTCTTTTATTGTGTAATTTTTATTGATTGCCAGTATCGTTTCTCTGTAGTTAGATGAGTTCCAAAGTGCTGTTCTATCTAGCTACAACAATGGTTTGAAAGACGAAACTCGAGACACGCATCGTGACTTTACTTTCGCTATGGAGACTCAGGTTGTGAAGATAGAGAAGTCTCACAAAGAAGCTAGCAAAGGAACTCCGAGATGGGTTCTTATGGAAGATGATCAAGATGATCGTAATGAGCTTACCCTTTTCTTGGCTGGATCATCTGACTCTGAAAGGAAACAAATTTCCACAATTGGTGTGAAAGTAAATCAGCTTCAAAAAGAACAGCGAGTGCTACTGATGATTTTGGTGCTTGGATTGCGGTTTCTGATGATGGGGTACTCCACAAAGCTTTGGCGAGCCATTTGTCTGACCTCCAAGAAAAGTTCCCAGCTTCTCTGGCGTCTTGAACTATATGGAAAGCCTTAGATCGTCAAGGAGACTCTGATGCTGCATTGTTACTTATCCAAACTAACCAAGCAAGATCTTCCAACGTAAGAACATTACGCACGTTGACCATATCGGTTCAAAATACTTGCTTTGATTTATGTAGATATGCTGGAATAGATAATTCACTCATTTTGTTTTCAATCATATATAAGTGACCACTGGATATTCCATTTCAGTTAGAGGCCGGAAAAGAAGATTAGGAAGAGGTACAGCTTCTTCAGTGAGACCCCTTCGGTGAGCTTGCACGTTACCATGGAAACAAAGCATTTGGATCACGCTTGGTGCCGCTGAAGTATTGTCTTATTTACATTAAGTTAAGGTAAAATCTTAAAACCTAAAAACCACTTTATAGGAAACTTGGCCAATGCTGATCATGACAGTTCTTGAAAGTTAATGAAGGAACAACTTAACACACTTACTGTATATATATGTTCGACTATGGCCCACGAATTAGACTAGGAGTCTGACTTCTGTGAACCGTATTGCGATATCTTGGGGAGAAATTTGAGTGGTGGAGTCTCTAACAGCCAGTGTTTGGTTAATATGTGATTCAATGGATGATAGTGTGTAATATATTTGGTTGGGGAGGTGATATTCAAATCTTCTAACATGCTGTTAACTAATTATTTTCAGAAAATATGGGACCTTAGGCTTGCAAGAGAAGTATCTCAGGCGGACAGTACTCACGTTACAACTGGAGTAAGTAATGTTAATCAAGGCTATGTTATGAGGAAGCTTCATGCTTTAGTTTTGTAATAAGGTATAGGAAGAAGAGTGATTGATTGTGTTATGTGTGCTATTGCTTTGCTTATAGAGACAAAGAGGAGAAAGTGGCTTCAAGATAACCTAGAAACAAGAAGAAAAAGATAAGTGAATCTGAGAAAATGGGTCCACATCTGGAAGGACCAAATATATTTTTCCTTATTCTGGGTTTGGTTCTGAACAGTTTAGTGATGTTCTGTCATGGTGGCATAACAAGTAGTTATGTCAAGAGGTTAGAGGCAACGGTTGATATGCCGCTCGACAGTGATGTTTTACGTGTTCCTCCTGGTTACAATGCACCACAACATGTATGTATACACCTTTTCTTTCTATAATCGACAACCTCTTCTGAGTTTTGTTCCCCAAAATAATTATAATGATTAAGTATTAGTTTTTTTTTTGTTCTTTTTTGGTTATGGTGATGGTACATCAATTTAATTTTACGGTGGGTGTTAGATTTTCTCTTTTTGAGTTTAACATTAGAAGAGCCGGCCATCCTGAAATTTTAGAGATTACACTAATGATTTTTAAATGTATCTTTGATAATTTAGACGCCATATGTCTATATATTAACTCTCAAAACCTAGGGGTTCAAAATCTTATTTAACTATGCTAGAACCGGCTCTGAATATTAGGTGTGACGTTTTATCTTTTTAATATTTGTTTCTTTAGCTACTTGGGTAATTGTGTCAGTAGTTTTAGTGGTATGTATTCAGTTAGGTTTGTTAAGGAACATATTTTAGATGATGAAACGTTCCAAAAAGAAAATGATGAATCGTTTAATATTTCTATTTCATATTTATCTATGTGCAGCTATGCAGCTCCTAGATACGTGCAGACAAACCATCTTCTGTTAAAGAGGGATCTCTACGGCTTTGTTGTTGTACTCAGCCAGATCATAACCCGACGTGGTGACGCCCGAACCAATGAGAGAAACAAACCTCACACTGAACCTGACGATTGATGGCTCCACAATAACTAAGCAGCTGCAAGAGCATGGAGTTTGGGTAGACTTGCTGATCTTTGTTTAAAAAAACGATAACAATTGGCCCAAGTTGAAGGTTCACTAGTAGAAAATTGGGAAATAGACACGAAAATGTTCGTGACTATAGTATTTATTTCGTGACTATAGGATGACATAGTCACGATTAGTCACAAAAAAAAACTGTGTCTATACGATCGTGACCAAAAATTACGCTGACAAATCGTGACTAAAATAGACACGTTAATAACACGATTTATGTTCGTGATAATATAGTCACGGATATAACACGAAATCAATCGTGTCTTTAAGTCACCTTTTTAATCTGTGGTATTTCGTGACTTTTTCTGATTATTTTAAAAAGTATTTGACATTTATATTTTAATAGCTAATTAAAATAAAGGATAACATATAATATTAAATCAAATATTTATTATCAAACTGAAATTGGTTTATTAATTCGAATTGGTTAACAAATTAGATTGATTTAAAATTGGGTTGCAAATAAAATTTTGTTTCATTATTAAAATTCAGTTTATAAATGTACTGGTTTACAAATTAAAACTGGTTTACTGACGAAACAACGTTTGCTAACCTAAACCTAATTACAACAGACAGTCTAAACCTAATTACAACAGACAGTCTAAACATAACTACTTTGACGGCCGCTAAAGCACCGGACAATTCGACTGGACTGCCACACCGCCTAGGACTGTAGAGGAGTAGAGAGTAGACTGGATTTCCACCACCGAGGAGACTGGACTGCCACAACACCTTGTACCATCGGAGAGAGATGACCGAAGAGGAGACGACCCCACGAGAAGAGACGGGCCCGAGTGGAGACGACCGGAGAAAAGACAACCTGAGAGGAGACAAACGTAGAGGAGATCGAGCTTTGCACCACCGGGAAGGAAAACGGAGATGAAGAGATGAGGTGATCAACAAAAGGAAAATAAAAAAGATGAAGAGATGAAGACGAGAAAGAGGAAATAGGAGATAAGAGGTCGACTGATCTGAGAAATAAGAAAGAGAGATAGGGAAAGAATATTAAAATGCAAAAAGTCTTATCCATTAGATCAATTTTAATCGATGGCTGAGATTAGAAAAAGGGTAATCCTCAACCTTTTTCATTGACCAATAGCAGCAATCTTAGGAGATCGACAGATCTGAGAAGTAGAAAGAGAAATTGAAAAAATATATTAAGATGTAAAAAAAAATCGTATCCATTAAATCAACTTTAATCAACGGCTGAGATTATAAAAAGGGAAATCCTCACCAATAGCAAAGAACCTTTGAAATAGATTTATAATTTATGGTTGAAAGTTTTAAACTTAAAGATGGTTTGGAGTTTAAGAGTTAAACTTTATGATTTAGGGAAAAGAGTTTTGGTTTAAGGTTTAGAGTTTGTGATCTAAAGTTTGAAGGTTAGATTAAGGTTTAGTATATGGTTTGGAGTTTTAGATTAATGATTTAGTATATGGTTTGGAGTTTTAGATATAATTTTTTTGGTTAATTTTTTAACAGATTAGATTGAAAATTTATGTTGAAGTTTTGTGTTAAAGTTTCAATATCATTAGATTTGGATTTTGGATTTGAGATATAAAGTTTATGATATAGAGTTTAGAATATGATATAGGGTTTGAAGTATATGAAGGGTTTGAAGTATATAGTTTAGGGTTTAGATTTAAGATTTTAGAATTGAGTTTAAAATGATTAGAGTTAACGATTAGGTTTACTATTTGGGTTTTGAAATTTATATTTAGAGATTAAATTTATTATTATGATTTATAATTTAGTTTTGAGGTTTAGGGGTTAGAAAAAACTAATATAGCCACATAAATACAATGGCAAAATAGTGGCTATCTAGTTACGGTTTGTACACAGTTTTGAAAACGTGTCAACGCAGCCACAAATTAACCAGTGACAAAATGTGACCATATTTAGTCACAGACATTTTCGTGACATAACGTGTATTTTTTAGCCACGAAACAGTTACGAATAGTCACGTTTATGTGTTTCGTGACTAACCGTGACCGTTAGTGACTAAAGCAGAAAAAGTCACGGTCTACCGTGACTAAACCGTGTCTATATTACATTTTTCTACTAGTGGTTGTAGCAAAAACTTGATGAAGATTATCGAAGAATCTGAGAGTGAGATCGTTAAATGGCCAGTAAGTAAAGTAGTGAAGCAAGAAGCAAGAGTCGAGCCACATGATATGTGAGGAAGAGTTAGTGTTGGAGTACAATTTTTCGTTTTCAAGTTTTTCTTTGTTCAAGTTTCATACTATATATATATATTATATATCAATTAAAGTCAATTTATTGGTTCGTGCGAGTATTTGGTTTCCAAGTTTGGTTTACCAAAATTATAGAATAAAGGATAAGCTTCGTATAAATTCTAATACTTGAACATGTTGTTTTGAATTGCATATGTAGTTATTTTGTTATCCAAAGAAACACGAACAAATGCACACATGTATGTTACGAACTTTATTATTTCATATATGCATTACATTTTCTCAACTCTCACACTCCCAAAATTTTGAAGTCTTAAAAACGAGCAAAATAACTATGTAGTTGATGACCCTTTAGCTTATGTTTTCCTGAAATATCAAATTAAAATAAAATGATCTGTGTATATGTAAAAATATTGAAAACTCAGCTATTAGAATAAATAAAAAAGCAAAATTCTAATAAATAAAATAAAACTTATGTCTAATAATAACAAACTTTAGTCAATTTTCTAAATTTACACTCACTTAATTATATATAAATAAATTAATGTAAAAAACATATTCCTAAAAAAAATCAATAACCTTTATTTAGAAAATTATAGACCTACATTTAGATAATATGGTTTACTTAATCTACAAATATTGTAGTATATAAAAGAATCAGTGGTGCATATTTTTTTTATCACAGTAATTTGAGTATTTAATTTTTACATTCTCTAAATAAGAAATTATAAAAAATATATCTGTCAATCAAAAAAACAAATACAATTGTAGAGAAATACATCAAAAGTAAAGTGTAATATGTCTGAAGCTTTTTATTATCTTATTTTATTTATTAAGAAAAAATAAAATAGTGTTATCTTTTTATTACATAATAATTGTTATTAAAAATATATTGCAACTATTAAAATCAAAATTTACATTATAAATTAGTTTATGTGGAATATATTTTACTGTAAACTTTTTTCGTACGTTTTTGTGATAATTTGTATTTTGTTAAAAGTATTGAATCAGAAAACACAAAATCTGAATGAAAATTTAACAGTTTTTGGAGTAGTAAAATATAAGCAAGAATAAACATAAATCAATAATTTACAGTATAATATAAACACAAATAAATAATATATATATAGAATAGTTTTAACCCAACAAAGCATTTGACTAATTGTCATTTATATATCAAGTTTTATAGTAGAAATTTACTTTAGCTATTTTAATTATTTTTGATTTATAATTCCGCCCGTAGGGCGGGCCGACCCTAGTTTATATATAAACAATTCTTAATCTATTGCATTTAATGAGATCTGACTTATGCGCAACAAAATTATTTTAGTTTTTTTCAGCAGAGCACAATTACAGTTTGTAACGTTTTTATGCTAAAAAGGATTCAAAAGTTCTTTCAAACGAAAAAAAAAAACAAGTTAGGAAAGAAAAATAGGTTGGAGATTTACAAAAGCGACATGATGAGGATTTACATGATTCTACATTTGCTATCTTTAGAGGATTTGCCTTCCTGTCTTGACGCTGCAGCTGATGATGGCGGCCTCGGGCTGCTCCTTGGTACCTGCAATGGTCACACAGTATCTACTAATTAGCGATTGGATTCTGATTAAGTTAATGCTCATTATCGTGTCATGTAAGACAATCAGACTTGGGGTTGCTATCTATGATTATAGATAGAATTATGAGTAGAAGAAATCAAATACCTGAGGACCAGTGATCAGTCGTGAAGCACCAACACTTGTTGGTGGTTGTGGAGTTGGGTTACTCCGCGGGCTCTGGTCCTCAAACTCCTGTTGTTGCAAAGCTATCGCCAGTTGTAGATCAGAGCTGCATAAATATCAAAACAAATCATAAGCAGCATGTTTCAAAAGAAAGAAAAACATTTGTCTTTCTCGTCTACTTGTGAAAGAAACACACAAAGAGACAGACGAGGGGAAACAATGAAGTTTTGAAACAACAAGAATGAATTTAACAATGGCGATAGAACAGTAAGAGTAGATATTTACTTGACTTCGATGCCTGTGTCTGGCATGCTCGCAAGATAATCCTGTGAGGAAAAATAAAAAAAAATGATTATCTTGTATAATGATTATGCTGCTATCAGGAGAACATACCGCAGTATTTGTGACAGCGTTTTGTTCATCCCACGTGCCACTTGCACCAGTTGTGCTGCTGTCTATCTTGAACTCCTTGAAAGTAGCAGTCATGAACGCAGTGTCGCCATTAACCTGAAACCATATTGCATGTGAATAGTGGTCACAACTCCCAAGAAGCCATAGCAGGAAACAGACTGGATATAGTAATAATATATCTCTTTAAGAGTTGCTAAATAAGCAAGTCAAACAAATGTTGAGTAAGCTGATACCTCGTTTAGCTTTTCCCAAACTAAATCAGGCTGATTTAGGTAACCTTGATCTGTAGCCAAAAGATAAAGCTCACCTTCATACTGAAAAATGACAGCAACACGAAGAGTATTGAATTGGAAAATCAATATGTTGCAATCATAAAAATGGAAATGTCTATAAATTAAACTAAACCTTGAACATGGTGCAGAAATGATTGTTGCGGAAAAAGACACAGAGTTCACGTTCTTTAAGGCCTTCTTGCAAGCGAAAGAGTCTGTAAGATGCAATCAAAATATCGAATGTAAGATTAATACCAGTGTAGTCAATTAGAGAATATAACTTCTCGACAAATGATAACACCACGCACCCACAAAAGGTTAATTGACTGGCACTGTTCTTCAGGAAGTTCCTGATTACTTCACCTGGCAAAACTCAACGATAATGTATTAATATCTCAACAATAGAGTGTCTCTACGCACAAGGGTACATTGTATGAGTTTGCCAAAACGTGTGACAAATATATGTGTTACCTTCTTTTGCTGTGAGCCCGTTACCTTCAGAAGAACAATCATCAACATTCTTCTCAGCCCTTTTCCCAAGAAGTGATTCGCCTTCATAAACGGGTTCTTTGTCTGCACAAACTGGTGGAGCCACAGCGTTTACGCATTCCTCACCTTCATACATGGGTTCATCACTAGATACGGGTGAAGTAAAAGCATCGGCTACATCGTCACGCTGGGATTTGCAAGTAAGATCTGGAGATGGATTGGGAATTTGAGTAAGAATTTACATCTTCAGATAATGCAGAAAGATGAGACTACCTGGATTAACAGAAGCTGCATCAGACTTGAGCAGACTCTCAGTAGTGCAGTCAGTTTTGGTTGACTCCAGATCAGTCTTCTCCACTGAAAGCGCCTCAGAAGAAGTTAACTCAGCGATAGCCTTTTCGTTACTGTTAGCACTTTCAGCATCAGGGCCCGTCCCATCTCCAGATTTCTTAGGAGATAACTGATCATTTTCTGATGCTTTATCACCATCAGATTTGAACTGTTCTAGGTGACAGATATTATCACCAAGGGTGCTAGTTGGACTTGCATCTGAAAATGTGAATGCAGAGTCTCCGACAGTGTTTGGTGGTGGATCGTTCCCCTGTGATAACTGCAAGGCTTGCAATAACTCTGTTTCTTCCTCAAGGTCTCCCTTTCTCAGCTTACGAAGCTCAACAGCTGCAGGCGGAGAATCCTGAAAAGAACTCGTTTTCGAGAGACAGGGCGAAGGAACCCCTAGAGCAGCTGTGGTTGCCGCAACGAAATCGACAGAATCCTCCCCGGGATTTTCATCCTCTACGTTCTGCGTCTCCAGTGCAACGAGCTCCCCCATTAGCGCATTATATGACTTGCTACCAATTGCATCAGCTGTTTCAACATCCTGGAGGTATGCACAAGCAACACGGAATCAAACTTTTTACTACAGAGCCAGGAGATTGACAAAGACACCATTCTAAAAAAAGAAAAGTAATCTTGACCACTGTTCCTATCCATAACGAGCCAGAGAATGGATATACAGAATAAAGTAGCCTATGTTGTGTATCTCAAGAATGAAAATTAAAACAAAATCACTGTAATACCTGGGGATCAACTATCCATCCATGATACAAAGGAATGTCAAGTAAGTCAAATATTGCACACTCAGGGGTGAACTCAAAATCATCAATCCTGGCAAGCAAACGAAAAGCTAATGGTTATTATATAAATTTCTACAAGCTCGGAAACAAATGATAAAAGCTATGAACCTCCTGAATTTAATATTGACATCGATTCCAGTTGTAAGACGTGGAAGAAGATCAATAGCATCAGCAATGTTCTGTTGCTGATTCTTTATATATTCTTCCTCTTTGTCCTGCCATGAGAAACATTAAACAAAACTTATCCACAAAGATTAAGTCCATATTATATATAAATAAAAATACAAAGAAGAAGCTTTGATTAAATTACATTGACTTTACTATTGGACTCAATCAATCTGTCAACCACAAGGGACATCAATCTCTCTTGAGAAACCTCATAAGAGTCAGGACTCAGCTTCAAGTTGTTTCTCAGAAGAAGAACATTACCTGTTACATCCCAAAATTAATTAAACGTTAATTAAGACATCCAGTAGATTTCATCTCCGACAGAGAACATTTCAATGATTAGACAAAACATTTCATTACATTATTACCAAAACCAACAAACCCTAACACCGATCCTCCAACTAGCGTTACAATCCTCGAAAAGGAAACCTAAACAATCCATTAATCCAACCCTAAGGGAAGAAGAACATACAGATGGCTAAGAGAGGGCAAGGTCCATTCTCGTTCTGGAGAATGATAGGCGTGCTTCGTCCAAGGAACTGAATCGATTTCGTCTTGTACGTCGTGACCTCCTCCCCCTCCTCCTTAGTTTCGTTAACAGCAACATCCTCCTGCTGGATCGCTTCCTGAATCGTCTGTGTCGGAGAGTCTGAAGCGGTGGTCGCCATTTTGATGATCGAAGAAATTTTCTGATCCAAATCGAGAGAGAGAGAGAGAGCGTGCGAGGAAGAGGAAGAAGAGGAAGATGATTTAATTTATATTTCGAGGAAGAACTTTTCTGGAAGAGGGTTTAACATAACCAAACCGGTACGTTCCAAACCAAAATTCGGTATGATTTAAATGCTATTGGTTATCAACGCGAAGTTATTTGAAGAACAACAGTGTAACAGACCAATTGGTTCGGTTTCGTTTGGGTATCTTTAGTTGTGAGTATGACTATGGTTAGACCATTACGATTTGGTTTAACCACTTTGGGAAACCGTATCTTTTCGGGGTGAGGTCAAATTAAAATTGTTATCATATACACCGTCATTTCCTTATAACACAATTATCAACAACAAAATAATCCCACTAATACAATCCACTAAATCATGTAATATCCCTTAGTATTAATTGCAAAGTGAATTTAAGAGATTATTATCCTTGCCATCATTTTCAGAAAGAAATCTTCTATACTAATAAGGTTGACTAGAAAAATTTCGCAATGCACCATGTCATCTCTCCTATTCCCATTTTACGACACGTGTCGAGCAGAGAGACAATCTTTTCTTTTGCTTCTAACTCGCGGATCGTATAAATGAAAAAATCAAAAAATGGAAATTTTAATTTATCTAAATAAATTAATGTTGTTTTAACTTTGTCTTGAGTAATTATCAAAACATATATGAAAACATATTTAATACATGACTAACGCATGGAATCCATAAATTTTTCAGCTTTAAAAATGGTTACTCAAACCGATTATCTTTATGTAATAATATAATTCCATTTACGTTATCCATGCGCAAGCTCCTTTTGTATAACCTATATCTATATATTTAAAATACACAACCATATACATTTCGTATTTCTATTTTCATTATCAAATTAAAAAAAATTCCCCTCATTCTATCTCACAAAAACCAAAACAGAACCTATGTATATAAAAATTCCCCTCATTCCATCTCAAATTAAAAATGGTTACTCAATCTACATGCAACTAGTGTGACAAGATAGACGATGTTGTGGCAGGTAGGGATGTCAATTGGGTTGTCCATGTCCAAATAGGTTTGTCCAGATAGACAATCTCATTTATTGAACATAAATTGTCAAAGTCCAAATAAACACTGTCCAAATAAGACCAATCCCAAATAGGACCATAACCAGATAGATTACCCATTGGATCCAAAAATATGAGTTTTATATTTTTGTTAGACAAATAAGTTTTTAGTGATTTTACCAAAAATGTAACTTCATAGTTTTGTCAAAAAAATATGATTTTACGGTTTGACAAAAAACATTATTTTAATAAATTTTACGGTTTTGGGGAAAAAAACATAATTTACAAATTTGGCGGAAAAACTTTTTTTTTTGCTTGGCGAGAAAGCGTGATTTTGTGGCTTTGGCGAGAAAACATGATTTGCGCTTTTGGCAGGAAACATGATTTTACAAATTTGGCGGGGAAAGAATTTTTTGGTTTTGACAAGAAAACGTAAATTTGCGGTTTTGACGAGAAAACATGATTTTGCGGTTTTGGCGGGAAACGTAATTTTGCAGTTTTAGCGAGAAAACATGATTTTACAAATTCGGGGGAAGTTTTTTGTTTTAACGATTTTGGCAGGAAATCGTGATTTTGCGCTTTTGGTGGAAAACATGATTTTGAAGTTTTGGCGGAAAAAATGATTTTGCGATTTTGGCAGAAAAACGTTTTGCGGTTTTGGCAGAAAAACGTTTTGCGGCTTTGGCAGTAAAATGTGATTTATCCTAAAAATTAAAAAAACCCTAGATTTTTTTTGTGTTTATTTGACTGCCCATATCCAAATGGGCTAAGCTCGTGTAATTTGGGTTTAATGGACTTTTGTCCAATTGGACAATTTTAATATTTGGGTATAATATGGTAAGAGCATTTGGATTTAGTCTTGGCTAACGCATGGTCACTAAACCTATTTGACATCCCTAGTGACATGTGCTCTAATAGAACATGGATGGTGGTGGTTAAGTGGTTTTCGTAGCCGACACCTTATTATCACTCTCCTTAGAGATTGTCTTCCTGATTCAACAGCTATCAGATCCTTTGAAGTAGATGATTTGTACATTTGGCAGTTGGGAGCAAATGTACCAACTGATAGATTCTCAAAAACTGACATTTGGGACTACCTAAATCTCCATCAGCCTCCTGTCTATTGGTACTCTCAAGTTTGGTTTCAGGAAAGAATATCGAATCATGCTTTTATTACCTAGTTATAATGGGAGGCATAGGTTAACAACCAGAGATAGAATGCACAGATGGGGCGTTGCAGTGCCCTCATATTGTATCCTACGTGGCTCAAATGATGAAATTCATCAACATTTTTCTTTAATGCGACTTCAGCTCGAGTGTTTGGTCTTTCTTCCTCACTAAGGTGCACCTTTCACCTCCATTTTTGTTCCATGATTGTGTAAGATGAATGAAACACCCTACTTCTGATAATTATATTAACGTCATTATTCGCCTCTGGCATCAAGCTGCTGTGTACGGTGTAAGTGCAAAGATGAAACCACAATAAAGTAATGTAGAAGACTAATCAAAAGACAAAGAAATTAGGAAACATCTTTTGCAGTATTAGAAATCGCCTAAACAATATATTACAAGACTTGCTTAATCAGCTTTATACAATATATGTTAAGACCATAACAACTGCTACTGAAATATTCCTAATTTACCTCATCGTCAATACTTCAACACCACCCAATAACATTCTTAAGGGATTCTCACCCTTTCTCTATAATAATCAGCCCCATTGTCTTATGAAATACAAACAATTCCATGAAAATTTTATAGTGATCTCTACATTTCCAAAACCTTTGTCCAAGGAAGCAAGTATATGGATAACTTCCATTTTAATAAGTACACTTTTTTTCTTGGAAATGCACTTATTCCTTCTTTTTTTTCCTAGACATAAAATTGTTCTTCAAGTTTATCTTCTTGCCTTTTCTCCACGGTCTAAAATTGCTCCTCAAATTTATCTCACGCCTGCTCATCATCTAGCATCCACATGGTCTCCACCACTCTGCATGCCTCCTGGTGCACTCTCTGACGCACATTGCATCAGAAACTACTTCAGCGACTTCGTCAAGACATAAACCTCAGTTTATCCTTCTCCCGCTCAACATCTTACATCGACATGGTACCCACCAGTCCGCATGCATTATGTATTAATAACTAATGCATCCATCATCAGTGACTTTATCGTCTAGTTAGTCAAAGAAGACTATTGACATCTACAAGCTCTGGCTTGCATCTTCATACGGTGTGTGGAAGGAGAGAAACTCTAGAATACACACAAGCGCGACTCAATCCCCTGAGGCTATCATTGAAGAAATCAAGTCAACAATCAAGCTTCACATGGATCCCCTATCTCATAAACACGTACATCATGTAATACTGCTTCAACTCCTTCAGTTTCTTACTTAGGTACTTGGTTGTCTTTATTTCTTGCCCCTACTCATACATGAGTCTTTTGGGTCTTTTTGATATCCTTATTTTGGTGGGCTTGTGGCCCTTAGGCTTCTTTTTTGGAAGGCCTAACAGATTAGAGTAGTGTTGTCTGTGTTGGGCCTATTTTATAATTCCCCTTGGGTCAGTATTTAAATGAAATTTAAAAATGAGTCAATTGCACAGAAAATACTAGATAATAATTAAATTTACAAGGATGGGAAAATTGGAGAGAGAGAAAAGAAAAAAATGAAACTATTACCCCTATAGAAAGATAAAGAGGGTAATTTAGTCTATAAATTTGTTTAGCCGGCTAATAAATCTATGTTTTTGTTTTCATCTTCCTTGATTTATTTCGGGTAATGTTAACTTAAATACAATTCATAGTTGATATGTAAATAAGCACGGTTAAAATGTGATTATTTTATATCCTTCATAAATTAGCATAGTTATATTCCAGTTTATCCGAATATATTATATATTATCTGGTTATTATCTTAGTGGTCGGCTAACTTAAATAACTATATGTAGATTATTATTGTTAGTAGGATTTTTTGATCAGTAGCCGATTATCACTATAGACTCAAACTCAGATAAGTTAACTAGTATTATATCAATTATCCGGATATCATTATTGTTGGTTGGATTTTTCGATCAATGGTCATCGACTAAAGGTATAATAACTTTCACTAAGAGCCATCAGAACCTTGAAAGTAACCTCATCACATTTAGAGGTTTTGGGGAAAAATTTATGAAAAATCTGCTTATGTGAAAGTTTTGGGGGCTAAAGTCGAAGAGTCACAAAGATCAGGGACAAAAACATGCAAAATTGAAAAAGGTGGAAAAGCTCAGATCTCCCACGACCCGGAAGCTTACTGGAATCGATCGGTTCATGGACACCACGATTGCTCGATATGATATCCTTGGCCTCAAGCTTTGATCCTTCAGTCTCATATGCTGCAAATCGATTGAGACGTGGTGACTGATGCATTCGATTCACTTTTCTTGACTCCGCCTGCATCCTCTCGAGCATGACGACACATAGCCGAAGGTGGTACACGATGGTGCTCTGGCTCTGGCGACTATGGTTTTTGGTAGGGAGTTACTCTTAACCCAACTGGTTCCTCATCAGCAGCAAAATCCGACAGGGTAACTCAATCGTCTCCATCTCTACTTAAGGTACAGTAAATAATATCAAGACCTGAAATATAAAGATAAATGAAGCGTGTATGAGACATAATGCTGGAAAATAATTCACAACGAAAAAACCCAAATTTGATCGTCCCCAATCAGAATAAGGAATGTAAAGAACATATGATTTCGTCATATAGATAAAATTTATAATTGTACAGAGCCTAGAGAATCCGGTGAGACTGAACTAGAGAATCCGGTGAGATCAATTTTATTTTGGAACAAGGATTCCGACAGAGTAAACAATGAAGTTGGGACATATGAAATATGATATGGTTGATTTTGAAACGATGAGTATATCAATTATAGTGTATAGCCATTAGGCTTTTAGGTTGTGTTGTATGATGAATAGGGGTAATATGAACATTTAAAAGACACATCAGCGAGAAAAGTTGAATTCAATCTATGCAAATTATGGAGTTAGTTTGTATAGGGAATGCAATTTATCTTTTAAAAAAGTGACAAGATTAGTAAAAAAACAAGGCAAGTGCTCGCATATACATAAAGTTTTGTATTTTAATTGTGCATCACATGTGATAATCAATTTAAAATATGTTTAATATGGTATTTTTTAAGATTTGAGCTATATAAATTTGGGCCGTCTTGCACGATATCATATTAATCCTTATTAGCAAAGCCTTCAATTGTTAGAAACCGTACATCTTTTTAGAAATATTAACGTCACGCAGTTGGAAAAGAAGACCGGCAATCTTTAGGAGATCCTTCGGCACAAAGCTGAACCCCTCTATAGCTATATAGCACGCTTTAGGCAAGCAAATATTTCCATCTCCAGATGTAACACCATAAAAAATTTCCGCTTCCAAGAGAGGCATGCGGCCTGGCAGTTATCTGTACAAAGAGTTAACCAAGTATCAATTCGAAACTAAAGAAGACGTCATGTCCCGAACGTTGGCAAAGTAAAATGGGAAGAAGATTCAGAATACTGAATCAAACATTCTCAAAAGAAGAAATCTCAAGTAGTAAGAAACAATCATAAACCAGGCAAAGAAGCAGGAGGAAAGAGGCATGGGAGATATCAACATCGATCCATAAACAAAGCCGAAGGAATGACAGTATCAACATGGTCGGACATCCAACGTCTCTATCTCAAATCCGGAATTTGTCAACATTCTGGGCAGATAGATCTATAGGTTAAGTGGCCGCAAAAAGTGAAATCCCCAGTAGCATTCTAGAACACTAGCAAATGGTGTGAGTTTAATAATGAACACAAGCATTACGCGTAAGATCATCTCTTAAAAATGGAAATAAGCGAACTACTAGAAAAAGGATATCTCAGAGAATTCCTCTCCGACAAAGCCAAGAGTTTCGTTTACAACAACGGAAAAAAAAAGTCAAATGGCAATAATCACTTCTGATTTGTCACCATGATATGATAGGATAATTGATATGGTGGTTCCAAAATCAGCAGAATCACACATGCAACACAAAAACATCACTAATTGTTTGAACATAACCAAATAAATTGATGACCGGAGTGTAAGCATGTAGAAAAAAAATGGTTGAATTGACTTTGTTTCTTACCTGTTTCTTATCCTCTCTGGCACAAGCAAATAATAACCTAAAAAGCAAATGTAATTATAAAACAGTGGGTATAAATAAAGCAAATGCTGGTGGAAGCCTCTTTGGTCTATCGGTTTGACCAATGGTTCATTAATGCTTCTACACCATGAGGTCTGGGTTTCAATTCTCAGAGAAGGTAGAATTATGGGAATTAATAGAGAAATGACTTATAAGAGATCTGCAGTAAAGCGCAAGAAGTACCGTCGAGCATAGATCCGATAAGGCGTCTCAGGTGATAGCAGTCAGACATGAATCCTCTCATTACCCATGTAGAATTGTTGGCTGTAGAATCGTTTGCAATATGTTATATCCAGCATTAAAAAAAAAGCAAATGCCATTTTCTCTCACTTTTATTTTATTTAATGCCACTGTTAAAATTAACATTTTAGAGTTGAAAACAGCCATGTAAATTTAAACTCCAAAGCTTTTCTGTAGTTAGGAGAATTCTTTGTTTTTTTTGCCAAATGAAAATATTTACGGGTTTTAATGACCTTTTCGCCAGTATACTATTGATTAATATGTCAAAACTCAAAAGTTTATGAATAATATTTTTTAATGAATACTAACATAACCAAAAAAAATATATTTTTATCAATAAGTTTAGTTTACTAAAAAGACTAGAGCTATTACAATATGAAATATAAATCTGTTTCAATTCAGTCTAAAGCATCAATAAATGTTTTTTAGATTAACTAGAGATTTTGCCCGGGCTACGCCCGGGGTTAGACAAATATAAATGTATTTTTTGTCGTAATATAAATATATTTAATATATATAATGCACATTATAAAGTATAAACCATATATTGAATTAGAAATGAGTAAACTAACAATTTATCATTTTTACTATCTAAAAATATATTAAAAAATGAGTAAATGTGAAATGAATAAAGAATAGTTAAATCTAAATTATAATCCAAACATTTCTTATTTTATATATTGGATTATCATAGAAAACAAATTATTAGTCATAGGTAAAGTCATCTGGTTGCGATAAAAATGAACCATATATTACATGTGTAAAATCTGAGAACATACTACATCACTATTCTAACATAGTAGATAATCAAAAATTTATATTTTTTGCTTGAAATCAGTGAGCTTGCACTTTTTATTAACAATTAAGTTCTAAGTCACAGTATTAGAAATTCCTTATGATATTTAGAAATTCTTTATGGTATTTAGAATCAATATGAGTTGATGCCACTTATTTTGATGACTGCTACCCATTTTAGAACAATCCTCGGAAAGTAGCAAAAAAGGCCTCAAAAGTTTACATCAACTTTTGTTTAATGCTAAATCTGAAGTGTTTATAAACTTTAAACACTATTAATAATAAATAATAACTGTAAAACAGATTCTATAATTTTTTTATGAAAAGGAAAAATTATATACTTTATTTTCACATTCATTACCAGTGATTATTAATTTGATTATCTTCTTATGTTTCATATTTTTAAGCATAACTATCTTTTTTATGATCGACCCATGTTCAGCGTTCGTATTTCTGTGTTTCTTTGTCATCGATTTCTTTGTTTTTCATTCTCTTATAGCCATTAATAGGCTATAAACAAACAGACTTCTTTATTTTTGTCTGCTATTTTTTTATAATATTTATTATGTGATGTTTTTCCGAAGTTTGTGTGATTTATTAATCTAGATGGAAGTGATAATGTAATTTTTGGGTATGTACCTATATCAGATGGGTTTGATATTTTTTCTGGTAATTATATTATATTTTAGGTGAGCAATTAGAGTGGACATATTTGATTATAAGCTAATTGTGGGTTGCCAAAAAAAGAAGAAGCTAATTGTGGATGTGTTTTATTTGTTTCTTTTTGTTCTTTTTTTAGTGTTTAATGCGATATGTGTTATTATATTGTTAATATTTCATCTTAAAATTGTAGTTCTATATTTTGTGCTACTCGGTGGTGTTTTTGGTTTGGTTGTGTCCCAGAACATAGGAGATGTTGTCCAAGATTGATTGTCTCTTCGTCTATAGAATATAAATGCTTGGCATCTTTACAAAATGTTGTAGTGTTAGATTTGAGAATAATTAAAAACAGCTTTAGATGCAATATCAGATGCCATTTAATTTGACAATATAATTTTTTCTTAAATAGTTTCAAATATATATAGAAACAATTGTTCACCTAAAATTTGCTTGCTTTCTGTCGTCTCTTATTGTCACTGCTTAACGAAATTGATAGAGCAAATGTATTTTCGGAGCAATCCTGGTTACATTGGTTTACAAAAAGGACATTGGTTTTTTTTTCTTTTGCCTCTTTAGTACAAATACGTGAACTTGTTCTTTGTTTTGCCTTTTTCTCTTTGCTCACCCGGTGATTAGTAGATTGATTATTTTCTCTTTATGTGATCTTTGTAGTGGATAAGATCTGGAATCTTCATCATTGTTTGTTAGTTATAAGTATAATATATCGGTAATTCACGAAATGAATCTAGATCCTATCCCTCAAAGATATAATTGAACTTGTGCATATCCAAATCAATCACAAAGTAGGTTGGTCATGTCCAAATGATCAACACGCACACACACATCAACATTAGCACAAAGCTCTGAAAATTAAATGTGCGATTAGTTATTGAAAACTAAATGAAAGATTTGTAATCTAGCCCGAATTAAATATCAGAATAACTATCGTTGTAAATTGTGAAAAAAATTGTTTGTAGTAGAACTTAGCTGAAGACTCAATATTCACCAAATCAGCCATGATCTTCGACCTTTCTCTGAATGGAACTGTAGATTATCTTCTGAATCATTCGATTTTCTCCATTTTCGCAGACATAAATCTCTGCCAAAAAAAAATATGGAGAGAAAAACATCCTAAGCTCGCTCCTGGTCAGGTGCTCTTGAGTCGCCACACTTAATTAAACAACCTCTGTTTTTCCTTCAGCCAGCTCGTGTATTCTATATCAAACACCACTTCTGCTGCTTTGCATTGCATTTCCTTATTTGTTCACAAATTTTCAGTTTTTTTAATCTACGGATTTTTCAGTCATATAAATAAAACTGTTACGTACCAGAACTGATATTGCCAGGACCAATGGGTAGTCCACGTTGCTGTTGATCTCCTCCTAGGAGAGACACTCCAATGAATACGCCCTAACCAATGTTTTTAAACCCGATCCGGACACTGAACCGGACGATTTACCGGATCGATGGGTCATTGGGTCAACCGCGGGTTTATAAATGAATTAATTTTATTATATAATAATATATTATCTATGAAAATAAATAAAAAAATAAAGTTTACTATATATTCTAATTTTTTTTAAACATAAAATAATAGTTTAGATATATATATATATATATATTATGTTTAAAAAGTATTTAGAAAATACATAACTTTAATTTTTATATTTTTATTTTCTTTTGACATACAAAATATCAAAAAATAGTTTAGATTATTTAAAATTTACTGAATCTAAAAAAGTCAAGATATAAAATTCTTAAATATTTAAATATCTAATGTGAATAATAAATTAAACTTCAAATTAAAAATAAACCAACAGTAAAAGATCATTGTAATAAATTGTCAATAGTAGAAATAAACTAACACCAAATCACATCAACTAATTTTAGTTCTCTCTACTCTTGTTCACTTCATTTTCTTCAAGTGGCATAGTGAAGTTTTCATCAAAATCTAAAAATCACATATATATAAAACTGAAAACGGAAAGCCTAACTTTTTTTTGTCAAACTTCTTAATTGGAAACTTAGAATATAAAACATAATCTAAAAACTAAGAAAATGACGTAAAAGTTATTTATTGGTTTAACCAGTGGTTCAACCGGTATCGGGTTCCGGGTTTTAGTGGATTTTTTTGGGTTTTTGTAGGTTTCTAAATATTGGATTTTTTTATTTTTTTCTAGATCACCGGGTTTAGCGGTTCAACCGCGGGTCTGGGTCGGGTTTCAAAACACTGGCCCTAACTATATAACCATCAGTAATCAAAATAGTTACTTTAAGATATTTGGTGAAATAAATAATTATATATGTACATACTTATACGGAAAGACATGTAGACTTTTTTTCTTGGGATTTGGCCTGTTGAATCTCTTGTTCTAGGTGGGTGAGTGTGATCGTACATGACTCGAGTCAAGTTGATGAACTTAACACGTAAATAATTTACCAAAGTAAATCAAGTCAATTTACTGACAACTTTTATGGGCTAAAATCATCGACATACTCTGTTCTGACAAATAGAAACCAAAATACATGAGGGTTAATTCGTGGACGATCAAGTTTACATACAGAGAAAATATCTTACCATTAGATAAACAACTAACAACTCAAGAGTCGAGAGAACAGAGAACTGTAACCACACCATCTTGAGTGTGAAGAGAGTTAAGTTACTGATGGAGATGGAATCATTCCTGTCTTCCTTGCATAAGAAAATAACTGGTCCGTCTTCACCGTTCGCCTTCAGCTTATACTTCTTCCCGATCGTGTGATGAGTCAGTCATTCACCGCTATCATCATTACCGTCTCCTACCGTACACTCGTTGTAGACTCTAAACTCTGAGTCAATCAGAAACAACTCTCATGTAGCCACTGAATTACAAAAAAGATCATTGCACAAATCTGAGCAACAAAGGATTTAGCTCCGGATGCTCCTAGAGACAGGAGCGTGTTCACCCGATGATCCACAAATGTAGAAAACCTTCAGTTTTTGTTATCTACACGTTCTTCCAAATACCATGTTAGAGCTTTTTATTCCATTTTTCAATCTCAATTTTAGGCACGACAATATTTAGCTAGGCCACCTTTATTGTCTTTGCGGCTTTGCCACCACCAGCTTGGCCTCTTCCTCAACCACCTCTAACAACACCTCCATGTTGGTTTTGGCTGCAATAATCAGTGGCTTGTTTAAGTCCTTCTGAGTGCAATCATCAAAAGGATCACTTCGCAAACTCAACTATTCTCTTGTGAATGGAAAAAAACAAACAAATATCAAGACTTACCCCCAATAGAAACAGCTAGGGAGATCAGAGATGGATGAACTTGATGCGCCGATACAAATGATGAACCACAATCACTATCTCATATGGGTTCTGAAGCTTCTTAAAAGCTTCACCTAACATCTCATTCTCCATACTTTTCGGGAAGGACCAGAAAACTCAATATACGTTTTTCTTGCTTATGAGTATCTACTTAACTAATAAAGATAGAGAGACATGCACTTCAAAGAAGAAATAAAACGTATTACCTTTTCTTATATTCTCGGCTGATATAAGCCATGTAAGCACACAGCTGAGTAGTTGCGAGCACGATTCAGTAACCGAGCAACATCATCTAACTTAACTCCATGCACTATAGACTGCATACACTGTGATGATAAGGAGTGGATATTTAACTCTTAGAAAAACACAGCGATAAACAAAGGAAGCGCTTTTACCTTTTATCCTTTCTTTGACTTCTCCATGTCTTTTTTCTATCTTCCTCCTCCTTTTTTTTATGGTCTCTTCGGTTTTACACCATCATTTTTGTGCTTCTTCTAAGCCTACTAAAAGACAAAAAGGAAGCAATTTTGTAAGTTAAAATGTATGATACCAAAAAACAAAAACTTTCGCAGGAGGAAAAGGAATAGATGAAGCGTTTCAGTTTAAGAGAACCAAGAAAAATTAGGATTGTCATTAATTTATTTTTACCTTTAGATGCATAGTTTTTCACTCGTTTTAGCTTTATTCAGTGATAATGGAGTAATCTTAATTTTAAAAATCCGGGCATATAATTATCTTAGTCAACGTACACCTAGAGGACTAAGAGTCTAAGAAGCTAGAACTCACAGGAATAAACTCGAGAACTTTAGAAATGGTGGGCGTAGCAGCTTTCTCTTATACAAAAAGAAAAAACGTGGATACGCCAAGAACCTTATGGTAGAACATCCACTGTAGAATCTGATCCAATCCAGCTGATGTGCTAGTCGTGATACATATCTGTAAATTGCCCAAATCATAAAGTTACCAACTTTACAAATCCCAGAGACAGATCTGATCAAATCAATTCAAATCATCAATCTCTTTGATTACAATACTTGAGGTACACATAGCAATGCCCGAATCATAAAGGCGAGAACTTTACAAAACCCCCAAAGACAGATCTGATCAAATCAACAATCTCTTGGCAAAGAACCCATTCTCGAAACACTTGAAAGCAGAGGACTTTACATTACCTTAGGCTTTTGATTGGAATCAACACCGAAGTTCCAATCACGGTAGTAAGGAAAAGAAGGGGAAGAGCTTCGAGCTAGGTTCGAGCAATCAACCCATGCCATTGGAGGATGAAGATGAGGCAGGCGAGGAATCGATTGATTGGAGCTGGGATATAATTGAAGTTGGAAGAAGGGTTCAGAAGGGAATACAAAAGGGAAACAATAACTTTTTGGAAGAAAGGTCGTCGATTGAAGAAAATAGGATGTGTCATCTGATGTGTCAATTACTTATGTTTTAATTGGATGATTTTTTATGCTGAGGTGGATAGGCTCAATGGAGCTCATATATCCCTTTTAATATAGTATAGATATGAAGATTTTCTCTCTCAACATTCATTTATTGTAAAAACAAATATGAAGTTTTCACATAAAAAATGTTTAGTTATGTATATGTAAAATAGTTGTAGAAAACAAAATCTGCACGGTCGATTTTAGTTAATGGAGGAAAGACAAGTTTCTTGAGTTTCCATGAAGACCTGGATTCTCTGCGTAAACACACAAATACGAAAAAAATAGAGATAACAAATTATCGTAAAAGTTTCTCATAGGCGTTTTATAAATTAAGATGAATAGAGTTTACAGAGTTTCACCGAAAAACAAGATGATCGGAGATCCGTTATCAATGGAGAACAAAAGAGCAAGCAGTAAAACATTCTAATTATGAAACTTGCTAGTTTAACCACCTAAATCCTAAGTTCTCCTAGAACTAACAAAAATTTCCTAAGGTCTAATTTTTTCGGCCCCCACACTCCTTGCCATAGCTCTCCTTATATATGTCTCCAAGGTCGGTGCACCCTTGCCTTTTCTGTCCTTGATTTGAATTTATCTCTTTGCGGAAGTTTTTCTTAACCTCTCGATCTACATGCTTATCGTAGAAACTTTATATTTATCTTTTTATTATATAGACCGTCGCTGTAGTTTGGACTCATTCTCGTTTAAAATCGTAAATGGGCTTCGGGCGCGTTTTAGATCTTCTTGGACCTTTTTTCGACTTCAGTGTTTTTACTACTTCTTTCAGAGAAATCACCTTCGGTACGATGTTGGTTCTATGGGATGATAAAAATCAGTCGTATTGTCGAGATAGTGATGGTGTTCAGTTAAGGAAAAGTGACTGCTGACTACATGAAGTAGTGGCCATCACATGGCTAACCATGCAAACTAAATAAATGTATACTTATCTACATGAAGTATATATTATGCATGACAACATATCTCAACGTTATGATGTTATGTAGTTAACAACACAGAGTTTAATTTCATTCATCCAAAAAATGATGTGTATGTCGGAGACCGTTTAAATCTCTCGTTTCATCAATTGAAATGTTACGTACCTGACAGTAATTTACCTAAATTAGATTTTGAACCGTTTTAAAAGCGTAAATATATTTTTTAACAAAATCTAATTTACAAAATCAATATGTTCTATAAAATTTGGTAAGTAGTGTTTTAACATTTTTATTTAGTGTATTTGAAAACAATATAATTATATTATTTTTATTTTTATTAATTATGAAAATTATATAAGATATTATTTAATTTAGTTTTTTAATTCTTTAAATCTGTTTTGGTATGAACTTTTAATAAAATTTCTGTAATTCGTTTGATTAACTGTGTGATATATACTTATTTGATAAAAAAATGATCATTATAAAACTTCTTTGATGTCAATTTATTGACTCTAATATTTAATTTTTTTAATATGAAACTATTAAGTTAATGAATTATTTTATATATTTTTCATAAACAAAAGTTTCATTCATTTAAACTTAATAAGACTTTCACATTAGATTCTTATTCTTTGATTATTTTATTCTTAAAGTATATATATGCAAGATTATGTTTAGTTTAAATTGACAGAAAATAAACCGACAGAAAATAAGTTTCATATCAAAGAAGTATATACACACAATTAATCAAACGAATTACAATTTTTCTATTAAAAGTTCATAACAAAAATATTAATATAATTAAAAAAAAAACAGATTAATAAATATAAAAACAATACAATTATATAGTTTTAAAATACACTAAAATAAAAATGTTAAAACACAAAATTAAAAATGTTAAAACATTGCTTATCAAAAGTTCATAACAAAACAGATTAATATAAAAAATATACAATTATATAGTTTTTAAATACACTAAAATAAAAATGTTAAAACACTACTTATAAAAATATATTAAAAATATTGATTTTGTAAATTAGATTTTGTTAAAAATATTCTTACGCTTTTAAAATGTGGGTCAAAATCTAATTGTAATTAAATTATAGTCGGGTCGATCATATTTTAATTGTTGAAACAAGATATTTAAACGATCTCTAACATCCACATCAGTTTTAATTTGGATAAATGAAATTAAACTCGGGATGTTAACTACATAACATCATAAAGTTGAGGGATATTGTCATGCATAACATATAATTCGTGTGACTAGGTATACATTAGTTTAGTTTGCATGGTTAACCATGTGATGGCCAATACTACATGTGGCCAACAATCATTTTTTCTTAAGTTAACCGTTATCATTTTATACGATTAATTTGAAAATTTTACGAGAAAGCAAGTGTTTGCTATTTTATCGTAAAGTTTTAACAGTAATTCCAATCGAAACGAAACAAGAGACAATTTGGTCAAGGTTCAAAGAAGAGACCTATGAGAGCGAGACGAGAGCAGGTGCATGATGTCGCCTGCTAGTGAACCGGTCGCATGCTGGTGACCTGGACGTCACAAGCCTCGGTCGCACGCTGGCGACCTGGATATCACAAGCCTCGGTCGCCCGCTGGCGACCCAGAGCGAACTGTCCTCAGTCGCCTGCTGGCGGCCCAGAGCAAGACGAGCCGGTCGCCCGCTAGCGGTCTGGATAGTACAGGCCTCGATCGCCTGCTGGCGACCCAGAGGGAGTTGCCCCCCGTCGCCCGCTGGCGTCCCGGATCGAGCAGGCCTCGATCGCCTGCTGGCCACCCGGAGGGAGAGATCGCGGTCGCCTGCTGGCGATCCAGAGATGGAGCGATCCGGTTGTTTCGTAATTTTCTACTTATGATTTTTCCAAAGTTATTTTGAGAAAGTTTCTTAAGAGTAGCAAACTTGAACTTTGATTTTGAGATTACCGTTTTTTACCTCAACAATATAGTTGTGTTATCCCCTAGATATTAAAGGAGAAACACTTTTCTTACGTAAAAGGTTTATTGACAAGGTTTATTGCAAGACACTTACCTTAGATGTCATGCAGATAACGTTTCTCACCAAAATTATGACTTTAATGCAATAAAATACATTGCTTTTAAAGAATTCATTGGATACATTTTTCTGGACGAACATTTTTCACGTAAATCATTGCGTACACTTTTCTTAGATGCAAATCATTTTTATTTGGTTGAATATTGTTATGGTTTTTATATACAGCATAAAAGGTATACGAAACATCTCTATTTTAAGACATTGAATGTTGGAACTATTTTTTGAACATTATGAATAATGTATTCATATGTCAAAAAAGAAGTTTTATTTGAATGAGAAATGGAGGTCTAATGTGTGTGATTTGAGAAACTTATATAAAGTAGCAAATACACACATTGGATATTTGAACTTGGATTTGGGTTTTTTGATTTGTTAGTTGGACTTCATGTTCATTGACTTAATCTTATAAACCAAATATATGTTGATCTTTTATATTGATAAAATATAAAAAAAGAAATCCATTTTAAAGTATATTATTTTGTTTGAATTGGTCAAAACAATAATAATTTTATTTTTTAATTTCTTGGTCAAAATGTAGAATAAATTTACATAATAATGACAAGAATTAAAAACTCCATTAGTGCACCATGGAAGTTTCATTTTTGTGTTGAAAAATGAAACTTGTGCTTCTCATTATATTTCTATATAAAGGCTTGTGAGCCATTTAGAAAACAAAAACACATTCATACAATCAAGAAACATTTCTTCAACTCAGAATAGTTATGCTAGTATTTTTTTATTTTGAGTCTGAGAGTACATCAGAAAAATAGGTTCGATAGATTCTGTTTTTCGGTGATGGTAAACAGAAACAATGCTGCAGTTGTATCTTGGGAATCTGAGCGCCATAAAACCGTCACACTATGAGGCGTTTAAAGATTTAAGGAAAGAGATTAACTATCTCAACTCTGCAATTCTTCTTTATTTTTATATTTTGGTACTGAAATTTTAGTTTATGTTCTTATTATTTTTTACAAATATCAGTTGTCCTATGGTAGTAAAATAAGGTTCCTACACTCTTAAATCTCTTAAATCTTTAAATATTGTTTATGCTTTTGCACTAACAATACTGATATTTGTTAAAAAAAAAATTTTATTTTTAAGAACAGGTTAAAGATGCCGGAATCTGATCTTGTTTATCATAAAAACAGGAATTCGAGAATTCATGGTGATGAAAAAGCAATTGTTATGATCTTTTCAGATCGATCATGCGCAGGGATCTTTTGTAATAATCTTAGCTATTGTTTTTCTGTGAATCTTCTTTATCATCAAGCGTTGATCATTAGTTACAGATTTTCTGGAAAAAAAAAACAATTTGATTTGATTTGATTTGTCTTTTGACGTGTTGAAACCGTCGTGTTGCACTTTCGCTTGATTTTTAAAATTATTTTGAAACAAAAGTGTGACTTGTATGATCTAATTTTGCTTTACTTTTGGTTTAGCCATGCTTATACGACTGATTTTTATCAAAATTCAAGCGTTTGATCTTGCATATATTAGCAAGTGTGGAGCGTTTGTTCTTGTGGCTTTATTTTAAAAAAGCTTTTAATGCATTTACTTTGTGTATTTGTTTTGCATTTAGTTGTGATCAAATTCGTCAGTTTACATGATCAAATAATTTTTTTGTTCAAAATCTGTTTTTCATGCTTAATTATAAATGGATTATTTGTGAAATTATTGTCGTTTTCTATTAAGTACAACACTATTGTATTTTTTTTCATGTCCCAAATACAGTTGTTAACGTTAACCATTCATGAATAAAATGCATTTTATAGTCAATAAGTACAAAATTAGCATGACCACACATAACATACGATCTAACTTATGATATATTTTTGAATTATACATATATTACGCTAGAATCTCAAAAGTTCAATATTCCAGAGAACATTTTTTTCAGTGTAAATGCTCTATTTTTTAAACTGGAGAAAACTATTATTGGATGTTTTGGACATTATTAGTTTCTGCAGATGGGGATGACATCTTAGAATCTCTATTTGCTACTATAATTTTGAAACTCAGCTGCAATACAACAATTATTATGTCGTTCATTTCCAAAACAATAAATATTTTAATTGTAATCAATTCAGATGGTAGAAAAACAACCATTACTTGCATCCTCGCTTTATATCTATTACTAGTGGTATTCCGGCGCTACGCGCCGGGTTTGTATATTTTGTTCCCTAATGATTGGATAATGAGTTTGTGATCCATTTGATAGTGGTAATTAATAGTGTATTACTTTGTTTTATAGTTGCTTAGGTCAAAAATGAATAGTATAAATAGATTTTATAAATTAATGAAATAAAATATAATAAATAGTTGATAGTTGCACTAAAGTAAATATAGTTTAATGATGTTTCAAAATGAAACACATAAATGTAGTTGTTTGTTTTGTGATCATCTTGTTCGAACCAAGACAACAAATTTATTCAAAATGAAACACATAAATATTTTTTGTAATAGTTTTAATTTATAACTAAGCGTTTATTAGGATTGAAGTCCAAATCAAAATTCAGTGAACCCTAAAAACAAACACACCAGAGCTAATTTATACAAAAAATTAATCGTTCATATTTTATATTATCTCAAAATCATTATCTATAGACTTTCTTTGATATTTTTCCATAACTTAAACATAATAAAATGTATTGAAATATGACATAGATTTTATATATATATTTGATGGTAAGGTATTCTAATATACACTTCACTACATAGATTTAAAGTGTTCTTTGATATATATTTGGATTTTTCAGAAATCTTCTTGTAAATTAATTTTGATTGATTAAAACATATTAAGATATGTAAGTTTTGGTTTTATTGGATAAATATTTTATTTGACCGTAGAATATAGAAGTTCAGTTTTCTATTGAAATGGTTAAGCTTAGCTTAGTATTTCCAGATACTATAGCTACATGTGCTATACTTTATAAAAAAGCTACATGTGTTATTCTTCGGTTAACTTATCATATATAAAAACTAATTACATAACAAATTAACATTAAAATTAACAGTTTTTCCTCCATTAAGATTCAATTATCGCTAGGAAAGATTATTTACATTATTTGAATTTCTGACAAAAAAAAATCATTTTCATCCAAAAATTTTGCATTAAAATAATATCGTAAATTGTCTAAGAACTCTATTTAAAATTCTGCTCCGATAAGGGTATTCTAAGAGCTTTTCCATCGTTAGACATCTCAACAATTTAAAGAAGAATTAAAAACAAATATTGAGAGAGAACACATTTTTTTGAACTGAACTATTGTTTATAAAAGTTATAGAAAATTTAATGATTTTGAAAAAAAATTTAAATAAAAACCAGCTTTTATAGGCTTTAGAAAAAATAAGCATCCTTCACTGAACAAAAAAAAAGGAAAAGTGGTTTTGAGTGTTTTTAAAAGGGTTAAAAGACTTTTAAATCAATAAATTGGATAAAAATCAAGACTTTAGGATTTTCTTAAAACCTTTTGAAGCCATATCACCAATTACAACATGCATTTAATGGTGCTTGCAAACATATCTTTACGTTCCGATTTTCCTGTTTATCTCGGTTGTTTATGTATGTGGAGAGGTAAAAGGAAAAGGCAATACGTTCTATAACATAACATAGTGATCCAAGGAAAAACTCTTATCAGGCGCAGAAAGAACAAAGAGCTCAGTTCTTACAGTAAATGCCATCAGAAGCTTCAGAGTGATCTTTAAGTGAAAGGATGTTTGGCTGCAAATTTAAGTGGAAGGAAGACTAAGCATATGAGTTTAGAGCTACACGGGAAAGGGAACATCATAACGTATCCACATCATAAAGAAGGCAGGAAGTAAGTTTAGCTTGTTTACTGCAACTGTTTATTAGCAACCCTAATTATAAACTACCTTATTACTCGCCAAATATGCATATTATGCAAAAGAGTTGTTTTTAGTCGAAGTAATAGGCAACCTCTGTAATGATTTTCAATTCTAACAAAGACAAACCACATAAAGACATAGAAACAATTTTATTTATCTCTGTCCATAAAAGCACAGAGAAGGCAGAAGCACCATCACAACAAAATTATAACCAAAATCAAGAACTTGAGCCACAACCAAGTATCAAGAGAAAGGCATTGAATCATCTTTCCATAAGCATTGAATCCTATTCTTCTATGACAGTAGAATACAAGTGCTGGAGAGAATGAGAAACTACTTGGATGATCCCCTTAACTCGCCAACTCCATGCTTAAACACAACGATCTGCGGGTCATCAGGATGCAAGTCCTTAAGCTCAAAACGAACATCCTCATTGTTAGCATTATGTTCACTCGACAGCTGAATAGCAGAGATCCCACCAGATCCCGTTCTTTCCTAAGATAACCCGTTAATCTCAAAGACTCGTCATGAAAAGAGGACTCTGATATATGATATATTATATATCACACCAACAAAAGAGCAAGTGCCAACAGTTGCCAAACTCGCATTGTACTCCACAGCTTAGAGAATGAGAAGCTAACCCTACTTCTGTAGCATGAAATGCTCTCTGTATCGTCTCTCTTGTCAGAACTCTTTGCGTTTCCGTTGATATCTCTGCATAACCATAAAACTGTTAGGTTGACCAGTCACAAAAACTAAAAAAATAACAAACGAAGACTAACATATGTGTCTGCAAGGAAAATAAAAACGCCTAATCTAAGCATTGATCCTTACCTGGTCGCGGGAACCCTTGTGGGTAATCTTGAATAGCAAGAAGCCCATCACAAAATCTGCACGTAATGTCGCACGGTTCTTCTGTGGCCATATCTTCGGGGCTGAAAGCATTGGAAGGGATGAGACTATCTGTCCACCTGCATGATGGCATTTATAGAGATGTTAGTTAAACATATATAGCAACAAATAGTCATTCACCCAAAAAAAAACTTTAAACCAGATCAATATTGAAAATAATTTGTCAGGATCAGTTTAAAATAAAAGCAAAGAGACAGAGGTTAAGATTATTGGTAAAAGATCAACGCTTTTTGATGGAAGAGAGTAAGATAATTCTAAAAAATCTTGGAATAACAATATGCAAAGAGATTAAATCTGGGAAGAACAGGCTAAAAGATCAACGCTTTTTGATGGAAGTGGGTAAAATAATTCAATTTTTTTTTTTTGAATAACAATATGAACAGAGATTAAATCTGGGAAGAACACTTACAGCCTCATCGATGAGCAGCAACTCAATACTCATCAGCTCCCCTCCTTTGTTGATATTTCTGGCCTCCCAGAACCTCAGTAGGCGGACCTCAGCAGTATTAGAGCATCGGCCGGCTCTCAAATTGGCAAGCAGAGTGTACGAATTCGCCATCTGAATATGTTGCTTCTAGGAGATCGTATGTCTGAGAAAATTGTTTGAGATGTGCTGTGAATGGAAGTGAGGGCCGGTATTTATAGATGGAGGTCGAGGCGGTTACAGGGTGAACGAAGAGGTAGATCGTAATCATAATACATGAGGAGTGGATTAATAAATGGAAAAACTGAGAATAAATGTCATAGAAAAAATCCTTGGGACGTTACTTTCTGTGAAAGAGGTAGGGAAGAAGAAGAACAACGAAGAAGAAGACCTAATGACATTTGGGCCTAAATTAATGACAGAAGCCCAACCTCTTTGGTTGAACAACCGCGCAGACACGCGCGAGGAGGAAGAGAGAGCGTGAGAGCAAGAAGGAAGAGAGAGCGTGAAAAACACGGATACCCTACCGAGACGCCACGTGTCGCGAAAAGCACCCCTCTCCTTGATGTCGTGGAAGCCTGTGGTGAGAGCATAACCCAACTTTATTATTATAGATACCTAGCATGGTCTATAATTTTGTAACTAACTTCCATCAATATTTGGTACACTAACTGTGATATATAAAGAGAAAAATTACTTTTTAAGTAAAAAACAAACAAACTGAAAGTTACAGAGCTATATCTAATACATGCTTAAGCTAAAAATATTATTATTTAAAAATGCAATGTATTTTTCTTTTGATAGTTCCTCGGTCTTCCACTGGCCAAAGTCTTTCCATTTAGTCCAATTCAATCGCCAAGCTATGCACACAGTGTGTTTGTTTGCTATTTCTTGTCTGAATCCAAGGAAACGACAACTGTACCATGATACATTCAGACCTTAAATAGTTGATTTGTTTGACCCTATCAAACAGATATATGCACTGAACATGTGGAGAGACATGCTTGACAACTTATAACGAAGCACAACCACATAGAACACATGCAAAGAAGGATTCATATAACAAACTTTGAACAAATACAAAGAAGATTCCAGATTTGATATGTTGTTAGGAATTTGAAATTTCTTATGTTTTCATGTTTAGAGCTTTGATATCTTCAATAGGTGTCAACTTTCTTTCATTAGGTTCTACTTTGAAAGAAATAAGCACAATTGGACATGTACCTTTTTTATATGTTTGCTAACAAAGTGATTAATTGACCCTGTCCGAGAGCCTATGAACCTCCCTTGTGCCAGATTGAACTGCAGCAATTGCATTTCCTATCTCTTGTCACACTATCTGTCGCTTGTTTCATGTCTGTCCATCTCACTCTTTCCGTCACTTGATCCATCTCAATGCCTCTTGTTCATTGCTCTCCGCCATTGTTCTGTTGCTCTTCCACTACTTTCTCAGTTACTCTCTGCCGCTTTCTTTGTTTCTCTCCGCCGAGTGCTGCGTTGCTCACTGCCGAGTGCTGTGTTACTCTCCGCCGTTTGTCGTTCTCTTCCGCCGCTTGCTCTGTCACACTCCATCTTGCTCTAGTGACATACCACACACGTACGCAATTAAACTGAGTTAAAAACTTCACATTGACAACAATAATACAATATTTGTTTTATTTTAGAAGCTCAAAAGAGAATTGACCAAATGTGAAAAAATACCACTGAAAAACAATTGAAGATCTGAAAAGGGCTTACTGCAATTTTTTTACAAACAATCTTTATAAGTCTCAGTTCTTCATCTTCTTCGGTTTCAGATTTTTCTTCACATTCCTGGCCTCCCAACAAACCCCAATCGAACAGATCAACCAAGAACTTATAAACACACAAACATAAGAAGGCAAAGTAAAAAAAAGAAGACAAAGTTCTGGTTCAAAAAAGAAGAAGAAGACCACAAAGTAAAAAAAAAAAAACTAAGACTTTGGATAATATCAAACTCACATATCAATCTGCCGTGTAACCGTCAGTCAAATTAATTCAATTTTAAATTAAAATTTCAGAAACAGAAAAAAAGAAGATCAGAACCAAAAAAAAAAAAATTGATCTCTCTTCTTGTGAAGAACCATAACACTAAAAATGGAAAAAGCTTATGACTGAAGAGTTTGATTTAAAAAATTCACAAAAATCATCAAAAGCTGACAAAAGACTCATGAAAATCAATAACAGAGAATAAAAACACAAACTGACAATTATAAATTGGATTCATTACGGAAAAGTTGCGATAGAAGTTAAACGCAAAAACAATTCCACTACGAACAAAAAGCAGAGCTGAATTAGTAACCTGAGAATCAAGAAGGAGTATGTCTACTCCCATGAGATCTCCACCACGGCGGATATTCCTGGCCTTCAACGGTGGAAGAGGAGCGGCCATTCTGCAAATCGGAGAGGAAGACTGAGATGATGATTACACACGATTTATAACATGAAGTCAAAGCTGTTGGGATGTCTGGATGAATTGAGGATGAGAGGGGTGATATCTATTTATACGCAAAAATCGCACCGCCTCTGAAGCGTAAGGATCGTATTGAAGACACATCGTGGAGGCACCAATCAATGGGATTAAAGGCAGATCCGTTTCTCTGCTGAAGGTATCAGGAACGTCATTTGAGTTTGGAGAAGACGACCGTCGGACCCTAATTCCTGTCTCCGACCGCTTTCTCGCAATTATACTGAAGCCCAGTAACGAAACTTAAGCCCAACACAGATCTATTAAAATTTAAGTGATACGGCGCGTTTTAGACAAAGCGGACACGTGTCAAGCCCTCAGAAAGCGAGTTTCCAGCTGGATGGCCTAGGAGAGAGGCAGACAATTTTATATATATATAGATGCTAACGTTTTTGATTTCTGTTTCAGATTTTTTGAAACAATTTAATTTAATTATTAAAGACATGTGTGACCAATGAGAAAATAAAAAGAAATTCAAGTTTCAAGTATGGTAATACCATAATTATAAAACAACATTTTGATCTTTAAGAGATCAAGTTGTATGGATGGAAATGGTTGTGAGTCGATGCCCCAAATTAAGTTTGGGAGAGGTCTACCACATATAAATCATTTGCCATAGGAAATAAAATGTTTGTTGATATTAATCAAAAACATTTATATTTCATCAATGCTTAAATGCAATTTGTAAAAAGATTGACCATGCAAAAACAGAGAATTTTCAGACCAATATGACTGAAAATAACAAGTGTATTGTAGTTTATAAAGTCAATATGGTTGAAAATAATCATATAATGGTTTTGATGGCAAAATAATATCTTATAATGATATGTATATTTGCTAAAAAGCAAAATATGTGTTTGGAAAGATCCAAAACATACAAGTTAGATTTATTAATTAACTTGAGAGAACTATGAAAATAGTTGTATGTAAAATGTGAATTTCTAAGAATGAAACACATTTTTCAAGAAAATTGTAATAATTTTTGAAATTGCTTTTAATTCATTTAAATCTAAAGAAGTTGTAGATTAATTTTCTAAACTCTTAAGAGATGTTATATGTTGATCTTTTATATTGATAAAATATAAAAAAGAAATCCATTTTAAAGTATATTATTTTGTTTGAATTGGTCAAAACAATAATAATTTTATTCTTTAATTTCTTGGTCAAAATGTAGAATAAATTCACATAATAATGACAAGAATTAAAAACTCCATTAGTACACCATGGAGGTTTCATTTTTGTGTTGAAAAATGAAACTTGTGCTTCTCATTATATTTCTATATAAAGGTTTGTGAGCCATTTAGAAAACACACACACATTCATACAATCAAGAAACATTTCTCCCACTCAGAATAGTTATGCTAGTATTTTTTTATTTTGAGTCTGAGAGTACATCACATAAATAGATTCGATAGATTCTGTTTTTCGGTGATGGTAAACAGAAACAATGCTGCAATTGTATCTTGGGAATCTGAGCGCCATAAAACCGTCACACTACGGGGCGTTTAAAGATTTAAGGAAATAGATTAACTATCTCGACTCTGTAATTCTTCTTTATTTTTATATTTTGATACTGAAATTTTAGTTTATGTTCTTATTATTCTTTACAAATATCAGTTGTCCTATGGTAGTAAAATAAGGTTCCTTCATTGAACACACAGTTCAGAGAATACAAAATCTCAATCAGAATCCTTCTTCTCTCACATCCAAGACCAGTCTGATTCACAGAGATCAAGAGGCGAGTTCCCATCTTCATCTTTTAAACATACTTATCACCACAACCTTTTAAATTTTGGACGAACACGTAAATAACTTACACAGATGGTACGCAAAAGATCGCTGCTTGGAACACACTGACCAGAGTTTGAGTTTGAACCAGAGTCTTGTGTTGATGATGTGGTCGTAGTACTCCAGACTGATACACGCCCACCCCTGTTTAAAGACAAAGAAATGAGGATCGATAATGCATTGCTCCTAGACATGATATGTAAATTTACCTTCGTTGACGCTGTGGAAATCATTGTCACAATCTGTTTCAAACGCGGCATTGGACTCAAACCATGCTTCTTCTCCACTTGCTGTTTGACAAAACATTAGGATCAAAGTAACACGTTGCTTCTCTCTCTGACGTCAAATCAAATTATAAAATCATAGGAGATTTACTGAGTAATTCATAACTGAGAAAGTTTGACTAGACACCAAAGAAAAGAAGATATAAGAGAGAACAATTCACAATTTGATCAACAAACGAAAAAAATTACAAATAGTGAATTTCATTACAAAACAACTACTCTATAATCAGAATTAGTCCCAAAGATTCAGAAACTGCAATAAATGAAGCATTAGAGAAAACCCCATTAATCCAAATCAAGCATCGGAACAAAAAGACGAAACCTTTGAAGACTCGCGAACGAATCTACCAAACAAAGGAAACAGAGCTAAAAAAATTTATCATAATATTATATTTAAAATATGAAGATGATCGCATTAAATCTAACTGAAGCTGTAACGGCCTTGGCCCGATTAACCTTATCAATACTTTATCCCAAACCTTTTCGTTCAAAAGCTCTTATTAAAACTCAAACTGTCTTACATAAAACCGAACTCAACTAAAAACTGAAATGTCGAATAAAACTTAAGAAGAAATGATTGAAAGAAAAGAGTCATAAATGAAAGACTCGAGAAAACACTTGCACCATACGGACATCTACTCCCGCTCCTTCTCGACCATACCTGTAAAAATGAGGGGTAAATACATAATACTCAGTGAGGGCAGGTTCTAGGAACCCACGAGCTCAACTCAGGAAGAGCAAACAATCACAAGTCATGAGCTAATAAAATCTATTACACAGAAACCCATACTACCCGACATGAACTAAAGACCCTACAATGCACATCCTTTTCATCTTTACATCCTTTTCATCAGTGGGTAGCCCCCAACTAGGCTTCTACCCCATATTCTTGTGGATTGGCCACATCTCCTATGGGTGCTTCCATATTCTTGTGGATTGGCCACATCTCCTATGGATACCTAGCGTGGACTACTACCACACATACTTTCCTTAGACTCTCTATATGGTCCCTTATTCGTACTTATTCTTACATCTTTCACTTATCATTCACAACACGTCTCAACATCTTATCATCATATTCTTGACCACCCTAACATGCCTACGTTCTTATCACTTCAACACGTACTATCGTCTAAACAAGATCAATCACATATCACATCACACATACACACAAGATCTAGATCTGATTAACAAAGGACTAAGTCCCATTGGTTACTCAACATGAGGCAAGTTCACAGCCAAGCCCTCACCTTAGCTTTTTTTTTGCAGAAGTAGATCTGGATCTAGGTTTGGGAATCAGTCACTTCTCGAGATCTGGTTTGAGAATCGGATTCACACAAGAGAGAGATGGGTTTAGGATCTGTCATTTTCCAATGACTTAGAGCTAGAGATCTTAGTTTTACCTTTAGGGTTCAGATCTCAGTTGCTTGCACGAAACTGAATCAAGGAGGCGGCGGCTGGGGGCTCGGTTGCGGCGGCTAGGGTTTCGCGGACGGCTGGCGGCTGGCTTCGCCGGAGATGGAGCGGCGGCGGCTTGAGGCGGAGGCGGCGGCGGGGTTCTGCTTGGGCAGGGCTTCGCTTGCTGTCTCTCTTGTGGCTGAACCCTAGGGGGACTTCTCCTTTTATAAGCAATGGGAGGGGTTATGTCTAGGGTTTCTTCTCCTTGGGCCTCCTGCACTTGAGTTTCCTTTTGGGCCGGGCCCGGGATGGTACAATTCTCCCCCACTAGAAAAGGATTCGTCCCCGAATTCTGGACCTCCTCCTGGTCCCGTTCCGCGTTTCCAAAATCCCGGGGTAGTTAGCTCTCAAATGCGACTCATGTTCCCACACATCCTCGTGGATTCCATCCCTCTCCCAACGTACGAGAACCATCTTTTCCTTTCGTCCCTGGTTATTTACTTCCTTTTCCTCCACAATCTTTATGGGTTTGCTAACCAAGGTCAAGTTACGTTGCGCATCCGTAGGCGGGTGCGGCAAGATCAGCTCAGGCTCCCTTATAACCTTCCGTAGCACGAAGATGTGAAACACGTCATGGAAATCTGATAGTTCCGGCGGTAGTACCAGCCGATACGCGACTGCACCGATCCTCTCCTTTATCACGTATGGGCCCATGTACCTGGGTCTCAACTTTTTTAACTTTCGGTTTGGGTCATTCCCTCGAAAGGTTCTCATTTTCAAGTACACCTCATCCCCTACTACAAACTCTAGTTTCTTCCGGTGTTTGTCGGCGTAACTCTTCTGGCGATCGTGTGCTGTTTTCAATCTGTCTCTGAGGAGTTCTACTTGTTTGATCGTTTCTCCAACTAGTTCGGGGGTCATATCTCGTTCCTCCCCCACTTCGGTCCAACATAAGGGGGTCCTACAGGGTCGCCCATACAATGCTTCATACGGGGACATTTCAATGCACACATGGTAGTTGTTGTTATATGAGAACTCCACCAATGGTAGATATTCGCTCCATTTACCTCCCCATTCCAAAACACTCGCCCTCAACATATCTTCGAGTGTTTGGATGGTCCTCTCGGATTGTCCATCCGTCTGTGGGTGATACGCGGTGCTAAGGCGAACCTTGGTTCCCAACGCTCTTTGAAACGCCTGCCAGAAAGTTGAGGTAAACTTTGGGTCCCGGTCAGATACTATGCTTACCGGTACCCCATGCAACTTCACTATGGTGTTCAGGTACTCTCGAGCTAAGTCCTCAGTCTTATCGGTGGTTCGTATAGGTAGGAAATGAGCCGTCTTTGTCAGGCGGTCTACTATCACCCATATAGCGTCCTTGTTTCTCGTGGTCCGTGGTAGCCCCGTGACGAAATCCATTGTCACCATATCCCATTTCCATTGTGGTAAGGGTAACTCCTGCAGCAGTCCTCCTGGAACTCCGCGCTCCGCCTTAACCAGCTGACAGGTCTGACACCGGGCTATCCACAAGGCGACATCTCTCTTCATTCCTTCCCAGTGATAGTACCGCTTCAGATCTTGGTACATTTTTGTCCGTCCCGGGTGAATTGCGAATCGTGATTGATGAGCCTGCGCCAGTAACTCGTCCCTCAAGTTCCCTCCCTGTGGTACGCACACTCGGCCTTTAAACAGGATAGTACCATTCCCAGCCGTACGGTACCCGCTCACCTCCTTGTCGACCATCCTTTGGAGTGTGGAGTCCGTTTCCTGGGCCTTACTGATTCGACTCAGTAGGTCAGCTTGTTCCACAACCTCTAACCCGGCGCCCTCCTCGTTCACGGTCGTCGCACAGAGGTGTAGTTTCGTTAAGGCCGTGGCGAGTTCCTGAGTTTCCTTTGCTCCGAAGATGTCTGATTTCCTTCGGCTTAAGGCATCTGCCACCAGGTTTGCCTTCCCGGGGTGGTAATCGATGACCAGGTCGTAATCTGCTAGCAGTTCCATCCACCTCCGCTGCCGTAGGTTCAAGTCTCCTTGAGTGAACACATATTTCAAACTCTGGTGGTCCGTGAAAATTTGCACCTTTTCTCCGTATAGATACGATCTCCAGATTTTTAATGCGAATACCACTGCTGCTAACTCTAAGTCATGTGTCGGGTAATTAGACTCGTGTTTCCGCAGTTGTCTGGACGCGTAGGCGATCACTCTTCCTTCCTGCATGAGTACGCACCCCACTCCGACCCCGGAGGCGTCGGTGTAGACCACAAATGGCACCCCTGGTCTAGGTAGGACTAGTACTGGGGCTCTAGCCAGCATATCCTTTAGTTGTTTGAATCCCTCCTCGCACGCCTCTGTCCATTCAAACCTAACCTCCTTGCCCGTAAGGCGGGTGAGTGGCCTGGCTATTATGGCGAACCCTAAAACGTACTTACGGTAGTATCCTGCCAACCCGAGGAAACTTCGTACTTCTGTTGCGTTACCTGGTGTTGGCCATTTTGTGATCGCGGTGATCTTCTCGGGGTCCACCGCTATCCCTGCTTCGGAGATCACATGTCCTAGGAACCCAATCTTACGTTGCCAGAAACTACACTTGCTAAGCTTAGCATATAACCCCTGCTCCCTTAACTTGTCCAGCACGATACTCAAATGGCGTCTGTGGTCCTCCCGGCTCTTGGAGTAAATTAAGATGTCGTCGATGAAGACAATCACACACTGGTCCAGATAATCTCTGAAAATGTCATTCATTAGCCCCATGAAAGTTGCCGGCGCGTTCGTCAGCCCAAAGGGCATTACTACGAATTCGTAGTGTCTGTACCGGGTACGAAAAGCTGTCTTCCTAATATCTCCTTCGTGAATAGGGATTTGGTGATAACCTGAAGCAAGGTCGATTTTTGAGAACCAGGTGGCTCCCTCCAGCTGATCCATAAGTTCGTCTATACGGGGTAGGGGGTACTTATTTTTAACGGTCACCTTGTTCAATCCTCGGTAGTCGATGCACAGTCGAAGACTCCCATCCTTCTTCTTTACAAAGAGTACCGGCGCCCCCCAAGGCGAGCTACTCGGACGTATGAATCCCTTTTCCACTAGTTCTTCCAGTTGTTTCTTCATTTCGGCCATCTCTGCAGGCGCCAAACGGTAGGGGGCCCTTGAAACCGGTGCGGTTCCGGGTTCTAGCTCAATCGTAAAAGCATTATTTCGTTGAGGTGGGGGTCCGCGTAATGGTTCAAACACATCTGCATACTCTGCTGCTACAGGAATACTTCCCAGATCTGGCGCTTCGGTCTTACCCACCATTTCAATAGTGGCTAAAAAGGCTTCTCCTCCTTTCCGGATTGCTTCTTCAGCATGGGCCATCGACACCACAGTTATTCCGGTCCTAGTTCTCATTCCTCTGTATACGATTTGCCTCCCATCAAGCGGAACCCTAACGCATGCTTTGGCACACTCGACCACGGCTCTGTGTTGTGCTAGCCAATCCATTCCCAAGATCACCTCGTAACGCCCCAGTTCTAATTCCAGCAGGTCTCCGGGTAAATTCACTCCTGCGAGGATCACCGGTACTTCTTCATATCTTCCCCTCGTGGCCATTTTCTCTGTTCCTTCCGTCTCGACTCCCGTCACCATGGTGTTGAAGTTCCCCTTAAAGTCCAATTCACGCGTAAGTCTAGGGCTTACAAAACTGTGAGTTGCCCCGGTGTCGAAGAGAGTGAACGCTGTCACTCCTCCGACCGCGACAGACCCTACACAATACTAACGCTAAGCTACATGACTACTAACAGTTCTTTTCATATAACATAATCGTAGCGTTAAATCAAAACATACCCGCGATTGGTTCGGCTCCTTCGCGACCCTCGACGGCGTACGCTCTTGGCCCTGCGGCTTGCCCTCTCTGCTGTTGGGGTTGCGCCCCTTCCGCGTTTCCTCTTTGGAGTGTTGGGCACTCCCACGACTGATGTCCCTCCTGGCCGCAGCGGTGACAGCGCCTGCGTTGGGCCTGTCTCTCCTTCGGGCAATCCCTCGCTATATGGCCGCGCTCGCCGCAGGCGAAGCATGCTCCTGCCCTGCACTCCCCCGCATGGAATCGTCCACACCTTTCACATGCGGGCCTTAACGGGGGAGGCTCAGCCGCGGGCAGTGCATCCCGGGGCCGTTTGGCACCCCGGTTCTGGGAGTTCTGGTTCTGTTTTCGTTCTTCCTCGAGCCCTAATTCTTGTTCTGCGGCTTTCTCAATCAGCTCATGGACATCACGATAGTCCCTCACGTTGCAGCTATTCCTCAGTTCCACTCTCATACCTTTGAGGAAACGGCGGATTAAATCGTGATCACTCAGGTAGTGACCCGCAAATCTCCGAAGTCGGTTGAACTCGTCTCCGTAGTCTCGTACATTCCTTGACCCCTGACGGATGTCTTGAAACTTGCTTTCCATCGCGTCCATGGCTTCTAAGGAAAAGTACTTCCCATTGAATGCTTCCAGGAAATCATCCCAGGTCAGTCGTATCCCATGTGACCTTTCGACCACTTCGTCCCACCACACTAGTGCGTCGTCCTTAAGATAGTGAGCAGCCAGGTCCCTACGGAACTCCGGTGGGCACCTTGCAGAAGCGAAGTTCCTCTCGAGTTGACGTCTCCAGTTATCCGCGACAATTGCGTCGGCCTTTCCATTGAAAAACTCCGTCTGCATACTCTTCATGTGTCTCAGCATGTCCCAGTAGTTGGGGCCTGGGGCGTGCACCACCGCAGGCGCTGCCGGGGGTGGTGGCGGTGGTGGCGGATTCTGGGCCGCCCCAGGTGGTATGGGGTTGTCCCCCGCCTCTGCGGCGGCTTCACCATTGGGCAATTGACCCCCATAGGCGTCACAGTATCTTTGCAGTTCTGCCAGGAGCGCTGCATTCACCACGTTCGGCATTTCCACTGGGTTCCCATTCTCGGGTGCGCCCTCTCTTCGGCTTTCTGCCTCGCTGGAGGCTTGAGACGCAGACCTGGTGACCCGTCGTGTCGCTCTCTGGATGGCCGCAGCTGGCCTTGCAACTCTGGCATTCTTGGGAGGCATCCTGTTGACAAGTGAAGGAGTATTAGCTACGGTTCTACTCGAATTCTATTGTCCACCGAGTGAGCTAGGAGTTCCGTCCGAGTGGTGCATTTTTTTTTTTTTTTAAAACTCCTTTTTGAAACACTTAGAAAAACGTTCGGAAGAAGTTCTTTTGAAACCCGGTTTTTCCTACTTCTACCCGACCCTTCCCTACCCACCCGGGACAGCACCGGGTGGGTTTAACCTGGCTCTGATACCAATTGTAACGGCCTTGGCCCGATGAACCTTATCAATACTTTATCCCAAACCTTTTCGTTTAAAAGCTCTTATTAAAACTCAAACTGTCTTACATAAAACCGAACTCAACTAAAAACTGAAATGTCGAATAAAACTTAAGAAGAAATGATTGAAAGAAAGGAGTCATAAATGAAAGACTTGAGAAAACACTTGCACCATACGGACATCTACTCCCGCTCCCTCTCGGCCATACCTGTAAAAATGAGGGGTGAGTACATAATACTCAGTGAGGGTAGGTTCTAGGAACCCACGAGCTCAACTCAGGAAGAGCAAACAATCACAAGTCATGAGCTAATAAGATCTATTACACAGAAACCCATACTACCCGACATGAACTAAAGACCCTACAATGCACATCCTTTTCATCTTTACGTCCTTTTCATCAGTGGGTAGCCCCCAACTAGGCTTCTACCCCATATTCTTGTGGATTGGCCACATCTCCTATGGGTGCTTCCATATTCTTGTGGATTGGCCACATCTCCTATGGATACCTAGCGTGGACTACTACCACACATACTTTCCTTAGACTCTCTATATGATCCCTTATTCGTACATAACTTACATCTTTCACTTATCATTCACAACACGTCTCAACATCTTATCATTATATTCTTGACCACCCTAACATGCCTACGTTCTTATCACTTCAACGCGTACTATCGTCTAAACAAGATCAATCACATATCACATCACACATACACACAAGATCTAGATCTGATTAACAAAGGACTAAGTCCCATTGGTTACTCAACATGAGGCAAGTTCACAGCCAAGTCCTCACCTTAGCTTTTTTTTGCAGAAGTAGATCTGGATCTAGGTTTGGGAATCAGTCACTTCTCGAGATCTGGTTTGAGAATCGGATTCACACAAGAGAGAGATGGGTTTAGGATCTGTCATTTTCCAATGACTTAGAGCTAGAGATCTTAGTTTTACCTTTAGGGTTCAGATCTCAGTTGCTTGCACGAAACTGAATCAAGGAGGCGGCGGCTGGGGGCTCGGTTGCGGCGGCTAGGGCTTCGCGGGCGGCTGGCGGCTGGCTTCGCCGGAGATGGAGCGGCGGCGGCTTGAGGCGGAGGCAGCGGCGGGGTTCTGCTCGGGCAGGGCTTCGCTTGCTGTCTCACTTGTGGCTGAACCCTAGGGGGACTTCTCCTTTTATAAGCAATGGGAGGGGTTATGTCTAGGGTTTCTTCTCCTTGGGCCTTCTGCACTTGAGTTTCCTTTTGGGCCGGGCCCGGGATGTTACAGGAGCCATGTCATATAGAAAACAAGTTATAATGCTTGGTTCACAAGTTTTCGTGAGAAATCAAAAAGGAAAATATCAAAACTCAATGTACATTCCTTATAGAATGAGATATTTAACATATTTTAGCTTTTGAATTATTATCTTTGCTAATTAACAAAGCTGCAATACTAATGTTAAGAGGATACTATATATTGATTAACCCGCGCCTCTCTTAATCTCCACCTAAAACAAAACACCCTAGAGTATTTATCATTAAGAAGATGGCAGCAATTTTTGACCACTTTGGCAATGTACGTCAAAACGAGTCATATGCTGCCAGTGAACACGTATAATCTAAACAGAGTCAATAACAACATAATTATTGAATCATACCTTTAGTTCTACGTAACGATCGCCTAAGGTATACCTTATATTATACATAATTATAATATATATATATATATATATATCTTATCTCGCGCAAAGCGCAGTACCTAGTTTACTTTAATTCTCTACTGCATCTCTTTTTTTATTTTGAATTAAAGAAGTTCTAGGCCTTAGCCCATAAGCTATGCACATCTTTTTTAGTTTTATTTATTAGTTTTCATTTTATGCAATTATTTATTTATATTATTTAAAAATACAATACATCTTTTAAAAAATCAGCATGCTTCTCTAGGTTTAACAAAGACATAAATACAAATGATATTTTAAATTTTAGACTAATGTATATATTATATCATTTTAGAAACTGGATAGTGCAGTGTATTCAAACAAAAATAATATAATATAATAAATATATTCTTTTAAAACATAAAATAATATATATAGTGAAATTGCAAATTTGAATTTTTCATAGAAAACTTGTGGATAAGTATCCAACTATTACATGAAATCTCCTAAGTGTCGCAAGAAGTCGGCTTAGGTTAGTTTTATAATTGATTATTTTTATTTTATACAAGCAAACTTCTGTAGAAGTATTTGGGTGAGAAGTAAAGAAGGCTTCTCTCAAAAACAAAGGTTTTCCAAAATCTCGGGATAAATATCTAGGAGACTTCAGGAAATTTTCTCACCAGGAGAGATTTCTACACAATTATGCTAATTAATAGATTTTTAGATTAAATGTTTCATTGTCTATGTTAATTGCAAAAATGACATGAGCAGATTTTTTTTGTGCCACTTTAGAGACTTTTCGACTGTAAGGAGACTTCTCTAAAAGTCTTTCGCATGAAGTATATAAGTTCGGTCAAATACTAAAATAAGCTTCTTTACAATGATTTATAGGACAGTCTACTCTACTTTTTTCAAAAGAAAAATTAGCACACTTCTCTTGAAATCTCACAAAATAACAATTGCAAAATTAATATATGCACTGACTAGACTACTTTTCCAAAGTCTTCTAGATATCTGAAAATTTTGAAAGTCAGGTGAATAACACCTACATTCGTTGAGAGTTCATGATCAGCTTCTTTATACACCCAGCTTAAGCTGAATGAAAGATATCCACTCTTTAATAACCAAGAATCATCAAATGTGAGTAAGATCAATGAAAATGTGATTTTGAAATCGAAAATAAAAATTATTTTAAAATGAGAGAGAACATACAAGATATATGAGTTTTCTGTGTAAGAAATGAGAGAAAAATAAGTAGAAATTGAGATCATTGGCACTTGAACTTGATTCTTGGTTGTGCATGTTGGTTGGTCGATCATAATGATGATAATGAAATTTATAATTAAGTGATGAGGATTCAGATTTTTTGAACATTACCACCTATTTCAGGAAGATAAACATATGGCATTTTTGTGAATTAATTGCTCTTTTAGAGAGAAAAAATGACAAACTATATATAAAAGGTTAATTGGGGGGGGGGGGGGTGGGGGGGGGGGGGGAGGGGGATAAAAATATGATGTAAAACTTCAAGTCAATCCCAAAATTAAGATGCGTTGTATTTGAATTTTCATTTGCCTTATTCACCCTAGGAGTTCAAATTATTCACGAAAATATCGTTATTTTTTTTCTTTCTAAAAATGATTATTTTACTCTGTCATCCTCATCTTTATCTTTTATTTACAACAACCAAATTTAAGCTCTAAATGCACCTGAAAGTGACATCTACATCTCCATTTCTTACACACACAAACTATTTATATTTCAATTTCTCTCTCATTTCATTCCAAATTCTCAAATTTTTTATTTCAAAATTTGTAAGTTTTTTGGAGTTATTCAAATTCATGTTTCTTGATCAAGAAAGAGTGGGTAACTTTTAATGTGTGCTTGGAAAAGCTAAACATAGCGGATACAAGAATAATATTTGATTTTTTTCAGATATGTTTACGACGAAAACTTCTAGAGAAGTCTTCTCCATCGAGAATACTTCCCTAGAAGTCTTCTGGTCAATGCTTGGTTAGTCTTACAATTGACTATTTTATGTGTTTTCGTAGAAAAGTCTTCTAACTTTTCTTTGTAACAAAAAAATAGAGAAATCTTCTCTGATAAGCAGTTTAGTTTTGCAACTGACAAGCTTTGCAGATATTTGACTTTTCAAAGGGAAGACGACTTCTATAGAAGTCTTCTTACTGTCACATGAAGTCTTATAAGTATCGCAAGAAGTCTACGTAGGTTAGTTTTTAATTGAAAATAAAGAATTGGTCATATGACAATAAAGAAGACTATAAAGACGTCTTCTTTTGTTTTATTCTGGGATTATGATCAAACATGTGGTTTTGAGAGATATAAGTCTTCTCTTAAAAATTCATACATTATTAATTGCAAAACTAACTTAAGCAGATTTCTTGTGATACTTAGAAGATTTCATGTGACGGGTAAGAAGACTTCCCTCAGAAGACTTCTCTGAACTTTTTTTTTTTTTTGGAAAACTCAAATATCTGTAAAAGTTAGGTCAATTGCAAAACTAATCTGCTTCCCAAAGCAGATTTATCTAGAAGATTTTTTTGATTCTTTGATATTATCGAGCAATTTTCAAAAACAAAAAGTAAGCCAATATTTTTAAAAGAAGATTTCTCTTGAAGTCTTTTTAAGAAGTCTTACTTCATAAATTTGCAATTGCAGAATGATCTAAATGGAAGACTTCTATAGAAGTCTTCTCTGGGAGACTTTTGTAAATGTATTTTACGTTAATGGTTATTAAAATTTGATTTTCTCCAAATTGAAAATAAAAATTTTAAGATATTTTGTTAATTCATGTGTATTAGTTAATACTGAGGCTCTTAAATGAAATTCATAAATTAATTGGTGATAATTATGACGTTGAAAATCTTCATGTTTCTAACTAATGTGAGAAGACTTCTTAAGATGTCTGCTGGAGAAGTCTTCCCAGTTAGTTTTTGTAAAACTTGTACGTTCAAGAGTGTTAAGTAAATTCAAGATGTGTTTTTGAATTTTCAAAAGTGTGAAGTAACTTCAAAAATATCATGTCATGTGGTTTAATGTGTCTTCTTATATCATAAAATATATATTAATTTTCATGAGATTTAAATAACTTCAAAGTCTTATATCTACCAATATCTAGTTTTATGAACTTATTGTTATGTTTTGGAACTTACTATTGTGTTATGAACTTATTGTTATGTTAAAGTTGTGTAAACTGTTATATAATTATAAGCTTCCCATTTAATTGCACAACTATAATCTAAACAAAAAAAAATAGTTTACGATTACAAGAACTTGAATGAATGAATTAAGCATTAAATTAGATTTTTTATATAAATGAGAGAGAGAGTGGATATATTATTTATAATATTATATAAACTATCGAAACAATAATTTCCTAACCATAAGAGAGAATTTTAATTTTAAGTGAAATTTGACCGCAAAATGAAGAAGTCTTCTGTTGGAAGACTTCTCTATAAATCTTCTGTTGGAAGACTTCTCTATAAATCTTCTAATTCACAGTCCAAATTTACTTAAAATTGAAATTTCTGCTTAAATTTTCATTTCCCGCTTAATCTGCTTGAAGTCCTTCGAGAAGTTTGCTTGAGAATTCTGCTCATTAAGTTTACCGAGAATTTTCCCTGAAGTCTGATATTAGTCTTCAGATATTAAAAAAAACATGAATATTTAAAAAACTTTAGAATGATTTCAGCCAAAGAAAATAAAAATAAAATTTTTAAGCTTAAACAAAAAGGAAACAATTACTATAAAGAAATATATCTTACTTTTTAGAAAGAAAGATAAACTAAGAAACATACAACTTTAAGATAAAATAATAAGTAAATAATCACATTAAGTTGAATATATAACAATATAGATTTAAATTACTAAATACACACAATATAATTGGTGAAAATTAAATTTTACCAATTTTGGCAGTTTGCATAGCAGATTTTTCTAGAGGACTTCTCCAAAAGTCGAGAAAACTTCTCTAGAAGAAGTATGCTAATGAAATCTGAAGTCGAGCTCAGATTTGAAAAACCTGGATATCAACAAATTTAAAATGGCTTTCAAACAGAGAAAAACTTCAGAAAATAATTTTTTAATGCTTAAATAATAAAGAAGACAGTCACATTGAGTTGAATATATAGCTTTTCGAATCTAACTATAAATTCAGACAAAAATACATATCCAAATTTTATAGATGTACCTTTAAAAAAAGTGGAAGATGAAAGTCATGAAATGATAAATCTGTAAAAAAAGATAAATAAGTGAAAAAGACATGAGAAAAAGAATGAGAAATTGATATAAAGTTTGGTATCTTCAAGTTCAAGGAGATTTGAAAAAGAGATTGTAGAGTTTTAGAGTGAGAAACATTTCATTTTTTCAGTCATTTGAGAGAAAGAGAGAGAATATATAAAAAAAATTACATGAAGAGACAAAAATTCTAATTAGATTAAATATTTTATGTTTGGTGAAGTCTTCTAGCATAAAATGCACTAGAAGACTATCCAAGAAGTCTTCTAAACCATAATTATACTATTCATCTCAGAAGACTTCCCAAAGGATTTATAGGACTTCTCCAGAAGTCAAGAAGACTTCTCAAGAAATCAAGAAGACTTCTCTAGAAATCCGAAGTTGTCAGATCTAAAAAACATGCATATCAAAAATATTAAAATCGCTTCAAAACATATATCAATTTCAAAAATAAAATTTTTTATGCTTAAATAATAAATAAAACAATTACATTAGGTTGAATCTAACCTTTTTGTATCTAACATATGAAACTCACAAAATTACATTTTTAAATTTATTGATCTACTTTTAAAGGAGCAGAAGATGAGAACCATGAAATGAAAAACTTCCTAAACAACATAAAGTAGTGAGAAAGAAATAAGACAAAAATGAGAAATTGATTCAAGTTTGGTGTTTTCAAGTTCAGAGAGAATAAAGAGAGGTTGGAGATTTAGAGTGAAAAAAGCATTACATTTTTGTTGAGTCATTTGATAGGAAGAAAGAGTGTGTAAATTTTCTTTATATATGGAGACCAAAATTCCAATTAGGTTAAATATTTCTGGTCCGGATGATTCCTTGGGAAGTTTTATAACAGAAAATGCCTTAGAAGACTTCAAAAGAATTCTTCTAAACCCTAAATTTACTATTCCTCATAGAAGACTTCATGTTGGGGTCAGAATCGGTCATGACAAGATGAATGCCTAATAATCTCCTAGAAATTGTGCCTTACGCAAATATGAGCTATAACTGTCAAAAAAACTATAAGGCATAAGCCAAACCAATTTTCATAAGGATACGAGAACGAACTTCGTATCTTTCATCCCAGACAAGGAATAAAAAGAATTTCTATTCAAGAATGAAAAGATCGAAAAAACGTTATTATGGAAGGTTTTTGCGATAATGACAAGTTTTACAAAACAATCTTCCGTAAAAAAATATGAAAATTTTCCACGGAAAAACATCATAGTAAAATCTATGAGATAATTTTCCGTAAAACAGCTTTCAGAAAATGTTTACGGAAAAAATTACGTAAAACAAACGAAAAAGTTCTGAAAATCTACAAAGCAATCAACAGAGAGAATGAGAACGAAAGAAAGGCATCAGCACGGGCCCTCTCTCCACGCCTTAGGGTGGGCACGGCCTCTCTCTCCCCACCCTAGGGCGAGCAAGTACCCTCCCTCCCCACCCTTGGGCGAGCAAAGACCCTCTCTCTCGCCCTATGGTGGGCACGACCCTTCTCCCCCCTAGGGCGGGCACATCCCCTCTCCCCGCCCTAGGGTGGGAACGGCCCCTCTCTCCACGCCCTAGGGCGGGCACGGCCTCTCTCCCCGCCCTAGGGACCCTCTGCACAGCCCCTCTCCCCCCTAGTGCGGGCACGGCCACTCTCTCCCCGCCCTAGGACGGGCACGACCTCTCTCCCCACCCTAGGGTGGGCACGGACCCTCTCTCCCCTCCCTAAGATGGGCAGACCTCCTCCTGGCCGCCCTTGGCTCCTCCATTTTGTTCTAGTTTGAGTCTCGATCGAAATGTATTTCGTTTTGTCCCAATCTGAGTTTCTATTGAGATTTTACGAAGAAAACAAGCAAAACACATGTTTTCTTGTAAAAGTTCAAGTCAAAACATCAAGTTGATATATGTTAACTTAAACACCATCATATACTCAACTTAGTGAATTGATTTGGTTCAGTTCTTAAGACCCACGACATAGAAAATGGACATCGGCCTAAAAGACGACGAAAAGCCCACTTATGGTTTAATATGAGAACATGCCCGAATTTAATGACGGTTTAACTCGACTTGGATAAGGATAAATGGAAAAGAGGATAAATATAAAGTTTTCAAGATAATTAAACATGAATCTTGAGAAGATATGGAAAACTTCCACAAAGAGATAAAATTTGAATCATGAAAGATTGCCGACCTTGGAGGCATATATAAGGAGAGCCAAGGAAAGGAGAACAAAAAGATTTTTTAGCTCTTAGAACTCTCTTCGCGTAGAAACCTTTGGCTTTATTCTCGACAAGTTCGGTTTCTATGTCTTGCACCTGATTACTAGATGAACTCGCAAAGGCAGTTCAATCTCATGTTCAAACTCTGTAAATTGAACTACGTTTGGCTTGATCCTCGCAAAGAGTACATAGACAGCCTTTCATAAGGTCCAGTCCGAAATCTTTAAAACCTTTTTCATCTTTTTCGTCTATTGCTAAGCGAGTTGCGGCTCGCATAGGTTTTTCTCGACATAGGTGGTTATGCTAGCGAACTTAGTTAGGTTTTACTGCATGTCTTATTCTATTTCCTTTGTAATCACGTTTCCAGACAAGCGTCATGTACGTTTTTGTCTATGGAACGCTCATACGCGAATTCGAAATAAAGATCTATTTTTTCTATAAATTCGTTTTGTTGTCTAGGGTTTTCTTTGTTTTCTTCCGTTCACTAAAATCGACAATGCAAATTTCGGTTGCCACACTTCCCATTCTAATACATCATATGTTAGAAGACTTCATAGGAAGTTTTCTAAACCATAAAATCAAATAACTATCTAAATAGCAACAAATACTTTATTAAATATAAGATCAATTTATAAAATGTTTAATATATACAAAACTAAACACATATATGTAAAAAAAAAAATTAAATTAAAATTTTAAAATCTAACCCTTAAATACAAACAATATTACAACATATGTTACCAAACCCTTAACCAAGGATAATCATGACTTAGAACCTATGTTCACTCATCTGTATCGAACATACTTTAATATTAGTATATCTAAATTTACATAATCTAGAAATGTTTATAACTATATGATTTCAATTTATTTTTCCTCAAAATAAATTTTATAAATTACTTTTAAAATTAAATACATGAGAAGCCTTCTAGAAGATTTTACTTACCTGAGAAGACTTCGCAAGGTTATAATCGTTAAAGTGATTACATGTTTTTCGTTTGGTCATAAGGAGATGGTTGTAATTTCACTATCCTTTTAAGTTAATTTTACATTTGATTGAATTTGAGGCATATTTTGCATTTAAAATCAAGTTTTAGGTTATTTTTGGCAAGTTTCCAAGGTTAATTTTGTGTTTGACTAAAAATCATTAGTTAGTTCTGAAAGAAACCGTAGTGTAAATTTACGGATTTTTAACGCTAAAACCCCTCAACGAATTTGTTTTGGGTAAAAACTTCTAAACTAAGTATTTAACGAAAAAACCTCAAACTAACTTTATTTAATAAATTAAACCTTACCAGGTCATAATTACCATTACTACCGGTAAATTTTTAGTTTAGGGATTTCTACATTAAGTAAACATAGTTGAGGGGTTTTACCATTAAAAATATAAAAAATATAAAAAATCCAAAATTTTATAATATTATCTAAAATTAGTAACTTAAATTTTCAAAATTAGCATTTTTTAATTTATTTTTTGTAAATATATGAGTTTGTTGTGTTTTTAACATCAACATTGTATATGTATAAATCGCTTTTCTAACCAAACAAAAAAAAGAACACTTTATATAGAGTTCGCAAAACAAATTTGAAATATTTATGCGCTATAAATTTAAGAATCATAAATGTGATGTATAATTGAATGACTAAAATGCAAATAAAATTATGAAACTTCAAATTTAAAACTTTTATCAGTGATAGAAATTCTATTTGAAGTTTTCCAACTCAGAATTTCAAAATTTTGGAGATTTGAAAGAGAATAAAAAACTTCATATTTGAAATTATATAATATTCTTTTGGAAATTTTCTTAGTATACCAATTTGATAAATGTCCTTTCTCCAGATTGAATAATCAACATTAAAATATTTCTGATATAGTGCGCAGTTGTAAGAAAATATTGAATGTTAGAAACAAAAATATAAAAGTATATATCAAACGGAAAAATAAGCCAAACAAAAAGAGTAGTCGATTATTTAGGGTTTTTGAGGACATACCCGTAGAGCCTTTTTTGGTCATGATAGTCGCACATCTGTCATCTGTGGTTCTTCCGGATTGAGGAGTCTCGCAGCTCTTCCGGATTTTCAGCTCCTAGATCCGAGCTACGGTTCGCTCTTCTAGCTGTTTTAGCATCTCCACTTATATTTTGAGATGCTCATGTGTCGCGTGGTTCTACCATACTTTTGTGTACCGTCTCTCATGTGCTCATTTCATGCGTTTTGGCGCCTTTGTTGTCTGGAAGTACGCTCATATGTGACCTATGGATTTGATTTCAACAAATCTTTTTTCAACTAGTATCGGAGTAGGTTTTACCAACCCCATGTAGGAACCTTATTTTACTACCATAGGACAACTGATTTGTAAAGAATAATAAGAACATAAACTAAAATTTCAGTACCAAAATATAAAAATAAAGAAGAATTGCAGAGTCGAGATAGTTAATCTCTTTCCTTAAATCTTTAAACGCCTTGTAGTGTGACGGTTTTATGACGCTCAAATCCCCAAGATACAACTGTAGCATTGTTTCTGTTTACCATCACCGAAAAACAGAATCTATCGAACCTATTTCTGTGATGTACTCTCAGACTCAAAATAAAAAAAAATACTAGCATAACTATTCTGAGTGGGAGAAATGTTTCTTGATTGTATGAATGTGTTTTTTCTATAATGCTACCAAACCCTTTTATAGAAAAATAATGAGAAATATAAGTTTCATTTTTCAACACAAAATGAAACCTCCATGGTGCACTAATGGAGTCTTTAATTCTTGTCAATTAGTATGTGAATTTATTCCACATTTTGACCAAGAAATTAAGAATAAAATTATTTTTTGTTTGACCAATTCAAACTAAATAATATACTTTAAAATGGATTTCTTTTTTATATTTTATCAATATAAAAGATCAACATATATTTGGTTTATAAGATTAAGTCAATGAACATGAAGTCCAACTAACAAATCAAAAAACCCAAATCCAAGTTCAAATATCCAATGTGTGTATTTGCTACTTTATATAAGTTTCTCAAATCACACACATTAGACCTCCATTTCTCATTCAAATAAAACTTCTTTTTTGACATATGAATACATTATTCATAATGTTCAAAAAATAGTTCCAACAATCCCCCGCATGAATAGAAATGACTCTAGACACTAGACAATTCGACAGACTTTCTAGACAAGACTCAACTTCCTAGCAAGACTCGACAAGACCTAACTAAGGACTTTTGAGATTACAAACGAAAAATCCACTGCATGATGAGTTGGTAGCAATTTTTCAGCCTTGAACCAATCATTGTCAATAGCTATTGGATTTACTCGGCCAGAAGGTGGCCATGATGTCTTGAACCTCCCGGGCTTTGGTGTAAACCTAGACAATAGCTATAACACAGCTTCATTTTCTCACAGAACTAGGTTCTCTATTGTGTTCATTTTGGCCGTGAACAGTCTTGGTTAATCATGAGTGAACTTGGAGAATATAGCATTTCCTTCATTCTCCTAGAAACGGCCCCATTTCACACTCACAAGGTGATTTGCCATTAACTTTGTTTAGAGGAGTATCATGTACTACTCCATTCATATCTCAAAGCTATGGACACAAATCATTAAAAGCTAATGCTTATCCTGTATTCCTTACATGTAGCACTGTTTAATCATCATAGGAAATGGGTATAGACCGAAGTCTTACAGTACTTTGGGCAGACTTAGTTTCACTTAGTTGTCTCCTTGAACCTATTTCTTGGGATCTCCAATCAGTTAGGTAGAGTTACCGCGAAACCTCATCTTAATTCACAGGCGACCCATTCCTTTTGATGATATAACAATTTGATCTCATGACACACCTTTAATTAAAGGATCCTAGGTTGTCACCATAGTGAACATAATCTCTTGAGATTAGTCGAGATCAATTGTCTAATGATTTTTGTCATCTTTTATACAAGATAGAATTAACCATTATACACAAAACTCAGTGTATGACACTAGTTTGTTTTTTTTTAATAAAAAAAAACATATTGTGATAACTATCACTAAGTTCATTTGGCCTTTTGCCAACAACTTTATATGGTAAGCAAATCTTCCCCCATATTTCTTGAGATAACTCAAAAATATGCATATTTATTTACATTTAACATCTCTTAAGAGTTTAGAAAGTTAATCTACAACTCCTTTAGATTTCAATGAATAAAAATCAATTTCGAAAATTATTACAATTTTCTTGAAACATGTGTTTCATTCTTAAAAATTCACATTTTACATACAACTATTTTCATAGTTTTCTTAAGTTGATTTATAAATCCAACTTGTATGTTTTGGATCTTTCCAAACACATATTTTGATTTTTAGCAAATATACATATCATTACAAGATATTATTTTGCCATCAAAACCATTATATGATTATTTTCAATCATATTGACTTTATAATCTACAATACACATGTTAGTTTCAGTCATATTGGTCTGAAAATTCTCTGTTTTTGCATGGTCAATCTTTTTACAACTAGCGTTTAAGCATTGACAAAATATGAATGTTTTGATCATTATCAACAACATTATCTTTTCTAAATGAAAACACTACAAAAAAATTGAGATATTGTGACTAAATTTTGATACTATTAATATGAGTCACAAATCTGTGACATTGGTGATACGATATTGCAACTAAAATTTTATGTCACAAATTAGTAGATGTTTTGTCACAATATTGTGACTGTTTAAATTGTAACCAAATTTTGTCACAATTCGTTACAATGTTGTGACAAAAAGAATAGTTGTAACAAACTGTGACAATATTGAGACCTAATATGTCGTCACATAATTGTTACGATTTTTTGGTGAATGCAATAGTCTCAGTTTATGACAATACTATGACTAAATTTATTAATTGTATTTTTAAATTCATTAACATATATATATATATATATATATATATATATATATATATATTGTTTACTTTATTTTCTTTCCGAAAAAAAAACAGAACACATCTTGTTAAAAATTTTCAAAATTATATCAATTATATATTTTTAATGTATCAATAACTAAACTAATTAAAAATGTATGTCATAAAGAAAAAGTGATATACTAACTATTTTTGTTTATTATAAAATGAATATCACATGTTGACAAAAAAATGAATATCACATAAATAAATTTATAAATAAATCAAGAGACTTGATAAATTTATGGCTGTAGAAAAATTTATACCTTAATTTAAAGCCCAATGAAAATCCATTATCCCATAAACCCTAAAACTAGGGGCACGGTGTGTATATATGCGTATGCACTTTCATTCACCCTAAAAAAAAGGGGCTGCAGCCGTTTACGAGATAAGAAAAAGAGAGAGTGCTTGTCGTTGGGGTTAAGAGAAAGAGGGAGTTGATCTCCACTGATACATCATCTGCTACGCTTTGGTGGTGTGTTTTCCTAGCAGACGGGGACTAACGAGAGAAACGGAGAACCCTCGTGGAAGGAGAGAAAAGATAAAAATTCGACTCGAGCAATAAGATGAAGGTTAACAGAGAGCACGACGGACTCTGGTGTTGAAGGGGAAAAAAATACACTTTCAATATAAGTTTGTTTTAAGAGATTCTGGTCAGATCTGAGAACATTTTTACCATTTTTTGCTTTCTGCGCAATAATTATCAGAAGATCATCCGAAGCTGGAAGCTGCACTTTTGATATATCCCACGACATCAACAGTGTTTATGTTTTACCTTAATTTATTTTATTTCTTCATTTTTGTATATTTTAGTTACACCAAAAAATAATAATTAATGTATAGCTACAAATGTAATTTGGCTACATAGATGAGTGGTTGTAACAACATATATGTTTGTAACGATATATAGTTTGATAATATATTGCTGAAAGATTGTGACAAATTCGAGATGGATAATCTTAACTAATAAAAATTGATTATTTAGTGATAAGCGTGAAAATTTGTGACTACAAAATAGTCTTATATGAGACATATTTGTGATGTTTTTTTTAGTCTTTATTTGTGACAGTGTAAGACTAACCTTTTGTTGAAATAAGCCACCGAATTAAGACGTTATGAGAGTCACATAATATGACAATTTTGTGACATAATTTTTAGTTGGTAATTGTAACAGGTTTGTTACATTTGTATATCGTTGCTACTTGTGACTTAATGGTTACCAATGAATATGTCACAAACACTGTGACATTTTTGTTACTAAAATTCATTTGTGACGTGTCTATTGTAACCGTTTTCAAATCATCACAATTACGTCACAATGTTTATATTGTTACCGAATATCATCTATTGTGACTAAAATTTTGGTCTTAATATAGCAATTTTCTTGTAGTGAAAATGATTCCTATGTGGCAGACTTCTTCCAAACTTAATTTGGGGCGTCGACTCACGAATCCATTTCCATTTATACAACATGATCCCTTAAGAATCAAAATGTTCTTTCTGACTATGGTTTCACCATATTTTTGAAACTTGAATCATTTTTTTTCTCTTGATCAAACACTTAATAATCAAATTAAATTGTTTCAAAAAATCTGAAACAGAAATCAAAAAACGTTAGCATTCTTGATAATTAAAACAAATGATTATCTTTAGCCAAGTCAAAGCATTAACAGATTTTGAACAAATAAATTATTTGATCATGTAAACCGACGAATTTGATCACAACTAAATGCAAAACAAATACACAAAGTAAATGCATTAAAAGTTTTTTTTAAAATAAAGCCACAAGAACAAACGCTCCACACTTGCTAATATATGCAAGATCAAACGCTTGAATTTTGATAAAAACCAGTCGTATAAGCATGGCTAAACCAGAAGTAAAGCAAAATTAGATCATACAAGTCGCACTTTTGTTTCAAAATAATTTTAAAAATCAAGCGAAAGTGCAACACGACAGTTTCAACACGTCAAAAGACAAATCAAATCAAATTGTTTTTTTTTTCAGAAAATCTGTAACTAATGATCAACGCTTGATGATAAAGAAGATTCACAGAAAAACAATAGCTAAGATTATTATAAAAGATCCATGCGCATGATCGATCTGAAAAGATCATAACAATTGCTTTTTCATCACCATGAATTCTCGAATTCCTGTTTTTATGATAAACAAGATCCGATTCCGGCATCTTTAACCTGTTCTTAAAAATAAAAAAAACTTTTAACAAATATCAGTATTGTTAGTGCAAAAGCATAAACAATATTTAAAGATTTAAGAGTGTAGAAACCTTATTTTACTACCATATGACAACTGATATTTGTAAAGAATAATAAGAACATAAACTAAAATTTCAGTACCAAAATATAAAAATAAAGAAGAATTGCAGAGTCGAGATAGTTAATCTCTTTCCTTAAATCTTTAAACGCCCCGTAGTGTGACGGTTTTATGGCGTTCAGATTCCCAAGATACAACTGCAGCATTGTTTCTGTTTACCATCACCGAAAAACAGAATCTATCGAACTTATTTCTGTGATGTACTCTCAGACTCAAAATAAAAAAAATACTAGCATAACTATTCTGAATGGGAGAAATGTTTCTTGATTGTATGAATGTGTTTTTTATATAATGCTACCAAGCCCTTTTATAGAAAAATAATGAGAAACATAAGTTTCATTTTTCAACACAACATGAAACCTCCATGGTGCACTAATGGAGTCTTTAATTCTTGTCAATTAGTATGTGAATTTATTCCACATTTTGACCAAGAAATTAAGAATAAAATTATTTTTTTGTTTGACCAATTCAAACTAAATAATATACTTTAAAATGGATTTCTTTTTTATATTTTATCAATATAAAAGATCAACATATATTTGGTTTATAAGATTAAGTCAATGAACATGAAGTCCAACTAACAAATCAAAAAAACCCAAATCCAAGTTCAAATATCCAATGTGTGTATTTGCTACTTTATATAAGTTTCTCAAATCACACACATTAGACCTCCATTTCTCATTCAAATAAAACTTCTTTTTTGACATATGAATACATTAGGGGTGGGCGTTCGGGTACCCGTTCGGGTTCGGATCGGGTATTTCGGATTTTCGGGTATTTCGGTATAGAGGTGTAGGACCCGTTCGGGTATTTCTATACTTCGGATCGGGTTCGGGTATTTTTAGTTCGGTTTCGGTTATTTTGGATCGGGTTCGGATATTTAGATTTTGAAAAAAAAATTAAATTTTTCATTTCTTAAATTTCTTGTATTTAAGAATATAAATTTTACTTAACTTTTTTTTTTAATAGATTAAATGGTTAATAGATTTGGACATAACATTTTCAAACTAAAAATGCATTAATTTAGTTATTGTTTTAAAATTTTGGATGTAACTTTTTGTTAATTTTTGAAATAAAAAAACTTGACATGCTTTTTAAGTGAGTACCAAATCATTTTTTTCGTAATTGCATGTATATCATATGAACTAAAAGTATGTGTAGTATTAATATAAATATTTTATATAAAATAAGAGATGTAAACTAGAAATATAAGGTTAATTATACATATGTTCGGTTATCTTTGGATATCCATTCGGGTTCGGATATTATCCATTCGGGTTCGGGTATCCAATCTCTCCTAATTCAATACCCGTTCGGGTATTTTGCTACTTCGGTTCGGATTTCGGTTCGGGTTTTTCGGATCGGGTTCGGGTGCCACTTCGGATATCGGATAAAGTGCCCACCCCTAGAATACATTATTCATAATGTTCAAAAAATAGTTCCAACACCCCAGACACCATGGGTTAGCCTACGGCGAATCTCCTCCGATTAGGTCTTCTCCTTGCCCTTCAGGTTTGTCATGTGGTTTAGGAAGTGTTTGGCTAAGGAGTTTATTGTTGTCGCTTGTCTTTTGAATTGTAGGTATAAAGTGTAGTATTTACAAGATAAGTTTAAACTTTAGCAAACTAGATTTCAAATTCTCCTGTAATCAAATTTTTATTACACATTTACATTTCTACAAAAAAAAAAGAGAGGAAGAAATCCAAATTTGAATTATGATAACTCAATGTAAAGGAAAAAACATAGGAAGAAAGAAAAAAGAAAAAGAGGAAAACAAATGGATTTTATGAAACATTATAGTTACAATTTAAGAATCAAACGTGCTCCAATTTAGTTAACTCTAGTTTGAGCCCTAAATGAAAAAGCTTTATCTGATGACCTGAGCCGAGCCCGTTGGTATGAATACTGTTATCCCTTTCAAGTTTTTTGAATAGCCTCCAAAGCCTTTGTATGCGTTTGAAGACGTTTGTAACTTAGACCATTGGCCTCCCTGGGATAATACAAGGTTATGTGTCTTGACCTGGTTGCCTTAAATCAACTCTCTCCTATGGAGCTGAACTAATGATATTGAATCTCATTTTCAATATCACCAGATAGCCCCCACTTGGTATATAATTTTATGTTTTGCACCAATGCTTTCTTTAATTGTAAAATAAGATAATTATAAGTTAAAAAAACTCATTAATATACATTCGCATTGTGGTCCACCGCCACATTATTCTAACCTCTCTCTACACGAGGTTAAAAATCAAGCATTGTTACTAAACTATCAACTTTGTCAATATATAGCCCTTTCTCAAAAAAAAAAAAATTTGCTTCGTCAATATAAACTTTCAGATATGGAACAAAAACATCCAATAAAAAACAACAACGAGTTGTCTAAGTTTAGAATTAAAATTTGGCATATATTCCCACTAGAACACAAAGCCAGTAAAGATTTAATCATTTGGTTTCTAACTTCTAAGTAAGAAAACTCATTATTATAGTCTCCATCGGCATGTAAGACTATCTCAAAAATATTCTTCTATATGTTTTTTTCTACCATAGAGGTAGAGCCGGGAATTTGGGACATTATCTGCGGATCCTCCTCGTTTGACAAGCTGCAGCACAGGTGCGAATCGACCGATTTACAAATTTCAACATGCGGATGCAGGTTGAGTCGATTTTCGGCAGAGTGGGTGCGGGTCCATCGAATTGGAGTCGCAAATATCCGCCAACCCGCAAAATAGAAAAAAACAATATTTTTTTTTAAAAAAATAAAAAATTAAAAAAATGTAAAAATATATAAAATACTTAGAATTATATAATATAAATTATAAATGTATTATTTTTATTATAAAATTAATTAATATATAATAAAAATAATTATTTACTAAATTTAATATTATCCGCAGGCCCCGCGGGTTACCAGCAAATCTCAGCGGAGCGGGCGCGGGTGTATGAATTTTCTTTCACGGGTTATGCGGGTCAGAATTGTGAGTTAAAAAAAATAGTCGACCCGCGGGTTTGTGGGTCATGCGGGCGGGTTGACCCGCTAATTCAGCCCTAAGTAGAGATGAATTTTTCTCTAATGTACATTTTTTTTATTTTTTCTCTGAAAAAGAAAATGCTAGTTATAGTTTGATATTAATATATTTTATTTAAAAAATTGCAAACTAAGTCTTTTATTTCATTGTTCTCAAGATTCAATAAATTCTGAAATTATTTAAATACCCCTTATTTTGGATCAGAATGCCAAAACTATATCAAAGTATACGGAGATTTTAAAAAATAAGTTATAATTAAAACATTTGTTTTATGCACAATTTTTTTTGGAAAAAAATTTAATGAATAATTATAAAATTATTTTAAATGGCCATTTTAAAAATAAAAAAAGGTTCTAAAATAGAAGAGGAATTAGCGTTTTTGTAAATATAAGAACATAAATGATACTATATTTTAGAGTAAGAATAAAAGATATGCTGAAAATATTTTTTAATAATGAAATTTTAAGTCAAAGTTCAAAAAAAAAAATAGGTGCTCCTCTGAAAGTAAATAGATGCTTTATTATTAAGAAGTAAATAACTTGTTAACTAAAAACCAAACAATTACAATTTAATAAACATTGCGGGTAAAAGCTTGTGGTCCTTCCAACGTGCAACACCTGTACTTAGATATAAAAAGATGAATGAATCAGAATAAATGCTGATTAGTTAAATAAATAAAGCATCCAATAGTGGCTAAGCACCTGCTTGATGCTAGCAGAACAATAATTACAGTATAAAATAATAAAATGGGATTAAAGAAAAAGGTAAAAAAATATGAGGCAGTGGGTTAAGGAGATGCACCAAATAAGAAGTGGGAATGAGCGGAAAGAAAACAAAAATGGATAGAAAACTGTGGCCACTGCCCACTGGCCATGTGAATTCGTACGGAGGTCATCATAATTTAGCATTCGCTTATTGGTTTACCGAGAGTGTGGTTCTAACACGCTCGTACGAACGGGCATCTTATTATACGATGGCAGAAATAGTAGGAAATTTAAATTTGTAAATATGTACGCATTTATTGATTATTAATTTGTGTAAAATAATAAAATGGTATTTTGTGAAATAGGTTTTCCTCGCAGTTTGTATTGGGTATTCACATCCAATCTTATAAATCAGTAGAAATGTATAATTGTCATAATATACATAATCGTGTAGACAAATTATAGTTTACAAAAATGTTTGAAAACGTTATGCGTGAATTTATAGAGGCTTGAAATAATTATATATTATCAAAATAATTAATACATACATTGTTTTAATTAATTTATAAACATCTTAGTTATTTAAATTTAAGAATCAAACAAACTTTTTGGATTGTTATCTTAGTTATGCATTTGTGATAATTAATCGAGATTCCTTTCTTACTCTTTGTATTTTAATGCTCTTCATTCTTTTACTAATCATTCATATCTAATGAAGACTTAATGAATAATAAAGTGAGTTATCTAGTCGTCTACTCTATTTCCCTTAATATTGATCTATCATTATTCTATGACTGTTTTATATGTATATGTTTAAGATCTTATATGTTTGATATATATATGTACTGAATGTCATATCTCATACAAATGAATCTTGAATACTTTGAATACCAAACAATTGAAAAGTCAATTGATAATGAAGTGAGTACTCTTGTCATTTACTATATTTCCATTTAATATTGATCTAAACCCTTCGATTGTTGTAGTTTCTATCATTTCTGCACTATGATTCTTTGCTAACGCAAATTAAGCTTGATTACGTTAAAGACAAAACGAGTGAAAAGCAATGGATAATGAAGTTAGTACTCTGACCTTCTAATGTATTTCCCTTAATATTGATCTATCATCATTCTATCAATTGTCATATTTTATATTTATCATTACCTATTTTATTATTTTGAAATTTGTATAACAAAATTTGTATATTAATGTCTTTCTGATCTAATGTAGAAGAATATAAAATACTATGAAAAGCAAGCAAATATTAAGCTAACTGATCATCAAGCAAATATTTGCCAAATGAGTAAGAAGGAAATGATTCAAGATGCGAGCAAGAAAGTTCATGGTCCATATGTTTTCAAAAATAATGGAGAATTATACCGCATCCTTTCTGAAAACTTACTCGAATATTGCGAAAGTATACGATTCTTGTATCTCTGCAAATAGCAAATATCTAGGAATTCATATGTGACAACTTATTATTTTCATCTATTGTTCCAGTAATATTCTTCTAGTTCTTATTTTTACTTATCATACAAAGTTACTTGTCAAAGATGGTGGGTATTTGGATGACCTTTACTAATAAATCATTCGTACAAGACCATCCATTTGTAATCTCCATTGATCTTTATAATATTTGCGTAAAATGTTTCTCAACTCAAAGTATGACAATGCAATACAACCGTGTATTCCGTTGGAGAGTTAGTTCAATGTAAGGTACACTATGACTTTTTCTTTTGATTGAGTTAGCTACTTAATCTTTGATACCATTTTCACATTTACAACCTATAACACAATAATATCCCACACATACAGAATTTATAATCAACCAGTAAAAGTAGTTTCTTATTAAATTGCTAATCATACTATAAAACTTGCTTTATTTTCTAACAAAGATTATAATCATATAGTCTAATTTTATTGTTTTATGTATTTTTCAAGATAAGTTTTTTTAATAAATGACACTGTAAAAGGAAATATTGACTTTCTATATGAATTTAAAAAATTTAGCCCATAAAAGTAGTTTTCTAAATAAATTGATATTGTTTCTGTAACCGCCAATAAAATTTGATTTTCTAAATGATTGATATTCTCTTACCCATAAGAAATTAAATTCTTGCAATAAATATTGAAATCCTAAATATCTTGGAGTTACCCAAATTTTGTCATATAAGCTTTGTTAAAGTATGTTGAACCTATTTTAATTTTATCTAATGGAAAATTTTACCACTAATAATTGCCCTATATATTAAATCTATATTTTTTAATAAATCAAATCAATCCTTAATGTCTGTTGGTATACTATTCTTAGTCTATATTATTTATTTGTTTTCAAACGTTTCTATTCATATTTTTTACTCGCTTGTGTTTCTATAATACCCGTATGATGATACTATTTGTTTGAAATATTGCTCTTGCAGATGAATTTCAAAGGCCAAAAATTGACTAGGCAATGAACTATGAATTGTGTAATATTTTAGATGCAAAAATATAATTTACCTTTTGTCACTTTCAAGATGAAGGATGCAAGGTATGATCTTATTGATAAAATTGTCTAATTTAATTGTTTACTGCCATTTAAATATGTGGTTTATGTGTATTTAACTAATTTGATTGTTTTGAAATTATTAGTGGTGTAGAGCTTTAATGTCAAGTCTCTGGAATGCTTGCACTTGAATTTACACTCAAAAATTTGCAGAGATGGATCAATGGCCATAAAACATTTGTTGTTCTGATGTTTTGGCGGTTTAACTACAACTTAAAAGGTTTGTAAAAGATTGTGTATTAATATATATTGTTATTAATGAATTTTTTTTTCCATTGTTTGATATTCTTACTATTTTGTATAACTATTAGGTACACAAAGAATTAAAGATGGAAGAGGGTGCTCTAGATTCATCACTAGCCCACCATGGATTAGTGAAGCTTTTAATCTTTGGTCTGTAATAATTTTTAAAACCTGACTAAGTAGAAGTGAGGGTCCAGTTTAAACCCCTCAAAACTATTTATAAAATATTGTTGATCTTTAGATGTCTTCTTATTATTATGATCGTATTGTAATAATTAATTTAAAAGTGATGAAGGAAATATATAGTTCATAATATTTATATTTCTAAATTTACAGTAATTTTACAGTTAATAGATCTTGTTTACTTTTTTGTCATCTTATCTTTTGAAATAAATACCTTTCAAACTTCATTTTTTTAAGAAACAAATGAAGATTATTGTTTTTGATGATGGTTTGATTTGATGTTGGGTTGTAAGATTTGATGTTCAATCTATCTAAATATTCTCTTAAAAAATATTTATTATAATAAGTTAAATTTAATTTTAATTCGTTATCTTTATCATTTTCTAAAATATAATTCATACTATTTATTATTAAAATTTAATAATTAATTTACAATTAATATATATATATACATATATATATATTGATTAATTTTACAGTTAAAATATGTTCAATCTATCTAAACATTCCTTTACAAAAATTATCATAACTTAAATTCACTTTTAATTCATTATCTTCGTAATTTTGATGTGAACATTGGTACTCAGTCACTTTTAAAAGTTATGCCATCATTATAGCATCCCACTTAAGAAGTTAAAACCGTTCAAATTTTTCATATCAAACGCTTCTATCAAATCTTTAAAAATCTTGTTCTTTCTCACTCATAAAGAAACCACACGGATTATTACAAACTCTAGAAACAAACATAATGGCACACAACAATACCTTAATTTAAGATCTGAGTGAATCATCTAACAATGTCGAAGTGTGGGCAAAAATACTATGAGTATAGGAAACTATAACTCCTTATAAAGTGAAAGAGCGTCATCTTATTGTGGCTGGCCTAAATTAAGTTATAATTTATGTTTAGTGTTTCTTTTTCGATGGGTTGTTTGTGTAAGAAATTTCATTTAATGATCATGTATTATTAGGGTTGCAGAATCGAAGTTACAATCCCTAATAATTTGATTGATAAGCATTATTTCAGCTATTTTGATGAAGACCGATGGAGAGTATTCATACGATTTGAAGTGACACCATGCGTTGGTTTGATAGGGAATACTCCACATAAATTCCACATCAAATTTGTCAAACGTACTTTGGTATTTTATGGGGTTTCACTTATTGAAAACCTAATGTTTGTACGTGTTCCATTCTAACAAGTTCACCAAATGAATTTTGACAACGCTTATCCAGTCAGTATGTATTCCCATCTTGTTATTCTGGTGGTTTTTATAAGGAATTAATATGTTATGTATTAGTAACAATAATTGTATATCCTAATAATTGTCGACTTTTGTAGACTTTTTTGGATGGTTTATTGCATTTGGAACTTTAACTCAGTCTGAGGATGATCCTTAGGAGGAGATTTTTGGTGTACATCTAACTAAAATTATTTTTAAGCTGATGGATGAAAGGTAATTATTATTCTTACTATAAGTAACTCATAAATGTCAAATAAACTTCTATTTAAAATTAACATTCATCTTTATGTATGTTACCAATAATACTACACAGTGGTTGTGAGTTGGAATGCGAAGCTTCATGAAAGCTTGCTCGACAATTGGATATGAAAAGTTGGTGGGTGAGTAAATACCATAAAACCTTCTTAGCTTTGTGTTTCTGGCGAGTAAACTACATCGAGCAAGATGAAATTGTAAAGCATTTAAATATTACTGGCACCTATTTAACATAGTCCTTAAAAGATTTAAATTTTTGTGAATGTTCATGAAAATTCATGATCACAGACAGAGGACAATGTGCTAAATTCGAAATCCAACATTTATTCAATAGTGATGTTATGATTGATTACATATTGTTTGTATATATGTTAAGTACTTCAGTTTTTGGAAGTGGTTGTCCTTTTTAAACCTTCTTATCATAGACTAACTTATAATATAACATATCGAAAGTTTTGTTGAGTACATGATTTTACAATTTAACATATGTAAATTGAAATCTAATCATTTCTTACTTTAATAATATATATCATGATGACATAGTTATTTGCGTGATAAGATTGACCCATGGCGGTATCACTTGTGAGACTAATTAACAAATCAAACCACTCGAACTTTGATATATCAGATTAATTAACTTTATATTAATACACATACATGATATAAACATAATATAATTCTTCATGAATAGTAATATCCTATTCTACGTGATATACTGGGTGTCATACAAGATGTATAACAAAATACATAATATACGAATAATGAAACAGATCTTCATGATGAATCATACAAATGTAAATATCAAACTAAGTGGATAGTGAATCTGATACAAACATCTGAATACTACATATCAATATGCATGAATTATTTATTGCATACATATATATATATATGATATAACTTTAAAGATCAATGTATAATGAAAAGTAAATAATGTTTATAAGACCACAAATGTTGAATCATAAAATTGTAAATATCAAAACTACAAATCATATTAATGCCCGCACAAAAGCGTGCGGCGTCCACCTAGTTTAAAATATTTATAAAATGGTTATCATTTTCATCACAAACTTAAAGTAATTATAAAATAGTTATCATTTAAAGTAAATTTGAAAAGTCGTATCAAATTTGTGGTAAAACTAGAATTCTTCTATTTAGAAGCATTTTGGGATAGTTTCTTCATATTATCTATATCATGTTGATTTGTGGAATCTAAGAACATCTCTAATGTATTATTTTATTTTATTTCTTCAAAATGGAAGTTGACATTCACTTGAACTCTAATTTATTTCTAAGTGAAAATATAATAATAAGTAAAAAATTTAAAGTACTATTCTATTTTTTGGAGTGGGATTAATGTTTTTTACTTCAAACTATGTTTTTGAATAGTGGAATGGAGTCGGAAATCTTAAATTTTACTACTAAACACACATAGGTACCACTTTAGTTTCATCAGCCGATCACTTCCCGTTTCAGAAACAGAATCGGAATCGAAAGCTTGTGGACCTATTTAAAAATACGTTGGAAGCTTATGCTTATTACTAATAACACTTTAATTTTAAAAATTCAATGTCATGAATAAGTAAAAATATAAAATTATGTTTTTATTTATATAAAATCCAAAACTAATAATATTAAAATATAGAGAGTAAAAAATATCAAAACTAATACTATAAATTATATTTGTGTATAATATTTTTTATAAGACATTTTGCATAAATATTCAAATATATTGTGACAGATATTTGTGAACCATTAAAATAATTATTTTATAATATTTTTATAATCTTAATATTTTTATAATTAAAATATGAACTTAACTAAATGGAATAAAATTATTTAAAAAATCGAATAAGTAATTTTTTATTTGAATCATATAATTTTTTATATTTTTTATTTGAATCATATAAAATAAATAATTAGGTTATAATCTTAACCTATTATATTTAGTCATAAGTTTTATAAATAAATTTATGTTATATATATACATGTGTGTGTGTGTTTGGATATACGCTTCTAATACGTACCTGCTTTCTAATGTTTTAGAAAAATCTCTCATCTAGGTTTTCATACGATTCCTCTTTCGTGTATCCGTCTCCGATTCCATGTAACATAGGAACACACTATATGAACCGGACAACTCAGCATGACCATGATCTATAAAAGTCCTAGGGTTTGCACTTACCTATTTATGAGCATTGTTTTGTATTTTGTAAATCAAAAAGAAACAAAGATAATTCTAAACTTCAGCATTTTGACAATATTAAGAATGGAAGATAAAAACAACTCTCACATTAACAAAACCCCATTATAAATCGTATATATTATTTACTTTCTTATCTTACTCGTTTCCTTACAGATTTGAAATCCAAATCCTAACGTATTTCACTAATCCACTATTCTTTTATGTTACCAATCAAAAAGACAACTAAAATTGTGTTACCATTCAATACTACACATATTTATCAAAAATAAATTCATAACTACACATGTCAAGATGAAACTAATTATGATTGGAAGTTTGGAACAGAGTTAGACTAAGACATATACAGTCACATATCCAAACATAAACATAAATAAAATTATGTAATTATAGTATATTTTATAGAAAGTGATATTAAAAGTGACATTCAAATTTCATATCTACTTATAAATTTCTACTATTGCTGTGTTTATTAGAATATATTATACCCTTTAGTTTATATAGACACCAATGTCCTAAAACAATTTTACCAAACAAAAAAAACTTCCAAATGGTTTTTAAGTAACGGAGATGAAACGGCGACTGTGAAGATTTTTGTCCGTGAGGAGCTGGCAACCGACAGGGTTGCTGCCTGTCTACAAGTGCATTTGTCTAACTCACTTTCACAGACACCGGATCTATAGGTTGTCGGTATAATATATACGTGTCATGATCTTAACCGCTTAACTTTAAATTCAGGTTGTCTTCTGATTGCAGTGATGAGGTAAGTGATAACGTAGACAGTTAGAAAGATACTTTAATCACTCGAATTAATTACAATTATTAGCCCTTCGAGCTTGTACAGAGTTAACTTTCATACTTTTATTCTTAAGAACAAACTATAAACGATGTTGATCTTAACTAATGTCTAATTTCATTTCATTTTTCATCTTTTAAATTATTTATTATATGCCAAAAAACAATTTGCGATTCTTAGGACAAAGAAAAATCATAAGTTATCGTCATAGAATGATTAAACTAACCAGGGCATTGGAATTTATTCTCCACCAATGTTTTTTGCCCTTACAATATCACATTTTACCAAAAGAAGAACGGATATCGTGTGATGCTCTCTATATAATGTAAGTATACCAATGTATACTTTAATTAATTAAGCACTTTGGTCTAGGGTTATAGATGGTATCATAGGCATTGAGAATAAATGGCAAAAGATAGATGATTTCCCCTCAAAGATAATAATATTATCAGTTCAAGCATCAAAAAAAATCTTACTTTCTTTATTAATTTTGTTTTTGTTAGTCTCCTAATTTTATAAATTTAGGGTTTCCTATAATATTCCACTTCTCTCTTGCCGTCTCTTCCCAAATACTCAATCCCCGTTTCTCTCCCTCATCTCCCAAATACTCAATCCCGTTTCTCTCCCTCATCTCTCTCTCTAGAGATACAAATCAATCAAAGAAATACACAATAGCAAAAAGGGTAAACGTTCCTCAAATCTGGTCTAAATTTGTTATTGATCTCTTCTATTCACATTGTTGGTCAGAATTGTTCTTGATCTCAATTTAAATTTCAATAAAATGTATTTCATATAGTTTCGTTTCATGGGTAATTTCATTTTTTTTACTGTAATCAAGTACTTAGGTTGAGATTTTAGTCATTTGATTCTCATGGGAAGAGAGATCAAAATCAAGTCATTGTGTTGATTGTAAATTAGGGTTAATTAACATAGAAGAATGGTGAGGGGAAAGACGGAGATGAAGAGGATAGAGAACGCGACGAGCAGGCAAGTGACTTTCTCCAAGAGAAGAAATGGACTTTTGAAGAAAGCCTTTGAATTATCAGTCCTTTGTGATGCCGAAGTTGCCCTAGTTATCTTCTCTCCTAGAGGAAAACTCTATGAGTTTTCTAGCTCCTCCAGGTATGTTACGCATTCGCTGTATATCGATCTATGCATCATGATATGTAGATTTCTCATGAATCCTTAACTAGGCGTTTTATTCGAATCCATAATTACTTGTTTTTTTAAAAAATAGTTGTTTTTCTTTTATGATTCTCCACTTCTTTTTTTGTTTCTAGTTAGTAGATCAGTCGACTGGGTATAGCTTTGTTTATGTGTGCTAAAATGAAAATTCTTAATTTTAGAGAGAACAAAATTCAGATATATCAGAAAAAATGAAAGCCAAGACATTGGTAAAAACGTGGTTCGCACATGGGTAATCGGTTTCCTTGCAAATGCCACTTAAAGTAATCACTTTTGACAAAGAAGAGCCAAAAAAATTCATATTCAAGTAGTTAAATCTGCATACGTAACAGTAAGTTTGAGCACATAGTGTTCTTACTGAATAAGGCAAAAAAGTCTCATATGAACTAGATGCCTAGCTAGATTCTATTTTCGCTTGGTTTCTATCAACCAGATTTGGAAAAAACAATATTTCCTTATTTAGAGGTGTGTCTCCCCATGTATATGTGCTATTGTGCTTGCGTGTGTGTATTTACACAATATGCAGGTAAAATTTACAAACGCATGCGCCCACACAGACACACACACATACATATATATATCTTTTTTTTGTGCAACATATACATATTTAAGCACATGTACTGTCTATGTAAATTTGAATTAGTATGTGCTTGCAAATATATTTTTTTAAGTAAGAATATGGTCAGACTGAATATGGTATTAGACTACTATATATGTATGTTTTTTGGGTTGTATTGTGTGAATCATTAATCAATCAATGGTGTTTATACTGTGTGAAGCTAAATTCTCTCTTTATTTCACAAAGAGTGTCATTTTGACAAGTTTTATTGTTATACAAAGAGTGTTATCTTAGAATTTTAATGTAATTTATACTTATTTAGACTTAATATTAATTACAAAATGCATTAATAATTATTGGTTAAATAGATGCAATTAATAAATACATAAATGCATTTTAGTTATTTTTTAAATTTATGTAAAAATATCAAAATGACACTCTTCATGAAACACAAAGAGTATTGCACTACGAATTATCACGTATGTGCACATATTACGTGAGTGACTGTATATACATTTTGAAACAATTTCTTTCTAAACTCATCTGTGTACATAATTTGATAAACAGCTAAGAATGATCATGGATGTATATATCGATTGATGCTTGATTACATTATGTAAATACAAAGTATCAAATGGTACGTAACTGATAAAAAACGGCTAATGTTTTAAGGAAACTTTTATATATTAAGAAAAATAGCTGATAAATACTGTTTTTTTTTTAGGCTTGACAATTTGAGATTTGAAATTCCAAAACAACATTCTTTTCATAGAAATAATCATCATACGGCCGATTTATTTTCTCGGACTATAGTTACAGGTAGACACATAGCTCTAACGTCCACCGTCATCAGTTAGATTTATAACACCATTTCCAATGAATTATTCTATCTTTTTCTTTAAAATAAATTAATTTTATAATAAAGTTGAGTTATACTCAATGATACTCTATTTTAAATTAAAAAAATTGAGTGATGAAAAATAAATAAATGAATTACTCTATTTATAGAATAAATTTATTTTTACCTTATTATAAAATAAAAAAATAAAATAGAATTTGGAAAATTTTTATTCTAAATTTTATTTAAGAGTAAAAATATAGTAATGTTAGAGATGCTCTAATATAACTATTTGTATGGTACACTAGTTTTGATTGTGTGTGCATATAGTAGATGCATGTATCATATAACGTATATGCTGGCAAGAAAGAGGCATTTGCTACACTTTTAACCCACATAGTACAAAGGCCTTTATCTCAGTGATGACAGATACTGAAGGAGTCATCGGCATGTGACTAGATCAGAATACGTTGATTCTTTCCATGCTTCTTCTATTTTTTTTTATTTTTGCGTACTTATAAATTATAGGAAATGATACTGTGTGCTAATTATGTGTGTTATCTTAATGATGTGTTCGTACTTTGTTAGACAAAAAACAATTGATAAGTGTTTCTATATAATAAAGCCGAGATGGGTAATCACAATTAACTAGGTGCTTAACCACGTACATATATAGTTAACATTTTTTTTATTACATAATTAGGCCATATTCACATGACTAAATATCGGTAATTATATTTTCTTATTTTATCATTTATATAACTATTGAGGATTTTTTTTCATTATTCTAGAATTTTAGCAGGTGACTGATAACAAATTTTATTAGCTCAGATATTAGTCTATATATAAGTGTAAGTGGTGATGTTTCTTAAAAAATATATATATAAATGACAGATATAATTGTACATTTTATTTGCGTTTGCTGAAAAACCTATACCTCATCTTTTTGGTTCTCATTAATTCGCTTTGATTTGATTTCTTTTGTTTGTAAGATTGAATTGAATTTTGACTTTTTGAAATTTCAGTATAACAAAAACAGTAGAACGATATCAAAAACGAGTACATGATCTTGGCTCTAACCATAAGAGAGAGGATAATTCACAGGTAGTTTACCGCCGTTATCGTGTATGTACTTGCTTGGCAAAAAAGAAAAATCTAAAACTTATATTCTTTTTTTAATTATATTCTTTACCTATTAACGTGAGTCGTAAATTTGTATCATTATATTCTTACAATTTTGGCTCAAAGATTGTTTTATTTAATAAAATCTTCTCTTTTTTCTTATAGATTTTATGTGTGTTATATTGACATGACCAAACCTGTTTACAGCAAGCAAAAGGCGAAACCTATGGCTTAGCGAGAAAGATCGAACAACTTGAGATTTCAAAACGGTTTTTGAATCCTAAATATTTAGTTTTCTTCAATGAAAAATTAGACATTGTAACTGTCTATTTGCAAAATATTTAACATTGTCATGTTTGTTAAAAAAAAACAATTACAGAAAATTTCTGGGAGAAGGACTTGACGCATCTTCTATTGAGGAGTTACAACAATTGGAAAACCAGTTGGAGCGAAGCTTAACCAAAATAAGAGCCAAAAAGGTAACTTATATATCTCTGATCATTTACTTTGACAGATGAAGATGAATAAGAGTTATTGTTACTTTAGACACACAAAAAAAGAGAGTTATTGTTACTTTGTCGACATTTAAGAGTATGACGTTGTGGTTGGGTCGATTGATTACATATATTCAAGGTAATAACCATAGGACCATATTTAGAAGATGACCATATTCTTATAAACTGTTTAAGGAATTTATCCAGCTATTTTATTTCTTAATTGCAGTACCAATTACTGCGTGAAGAACTGGACAAGTTGAAAGAAAAGGTAAAACTCATAAACCTCTAGCTTTTTTTTTCATTTTGATAAAAAAAATCAGGTACTAGTTGTGTCTTCTAATTTAACCATTTTCTGGTTCCTTTTCAATATTTTAGGAGAGGAACCTTACTGCAGAAAACAAAATGCTGACGGAGAAGGTATAAATTGATTCTAACACATGGCTTCTCTATATTTTACAACGGATTGATTTGTTCTCTATTGCTCTATCATTATGAAATTATCTACTCTTTTTATACGAGAGTATTAATTTGAAATTGAATTAAAAAAAAGTATGAGATGGGAAGAGGAGGAATAATACCAAGAACATCATCAACAACAACATCAGAAGACTTGGACACAGAGGAGAGTGAAATGGAAGTGGTGACTGATTTGTTGATTGGACCTCCTCCGATCCGACACTCCAAAAAGTTTCCTCCAAATTAATACATGTTTATACATTCACCTCAAAAAATATATGATCACACTACTTTAAACATGATGTCTTCTCCTTTCTAGAAGAAAAATGAGGTTAATGTAATAGTTTTTTTTTCTTCTTTTGTATCCAATAACATCTTTGAAAATCCAAACAACTTCTGAATGTCTTCCTTTATAGTTCTTCTATTTTTATATAAAAGTAATGTTATATATGGTATATAATGGTTCTGATTGGTAAGCCACGCCACTGCGATATCGTAGAAGACAAATGTCAACTAATTGGACATGGTCGACGGTCAAAGTAGACAAATTCAAACCGCTGAATAAAAGTTTCATTGGTTTAGTCTCTCTACTCCTTTACCTGAACCAACAATTGGTGATCGATCTCTTGCAGAGGCAGAAACAAATATGTCCTGATCGCCGTCTCTATCTTCCGGATATAGCTCTGTTATGTTGCCCACTTCTTCACGTTATGGAGATTGAGCATATGATGGCATAAGATTAATATGGAGTGTTAGATTTAAAATATCGGTTTGAATCCTTTTAAACTCCTCTACATTAGTTGACACACACAAAAAATTCCTCTAAAACATGTTATATATTTCACTAATAAAATAAAAGATGATCCTCAATCATATAAATCGAAATTAAATTAAATTGCTTTTAATTTGGTAACTTTATAAACCAGGAAAATGTATGGGCAAACAAAGAAAGATAATCTTTGTTCTTGTCCCATTGGCCACGAAAATATACATTACAGTTGATTCACTGATTGACTTCCCAGCTCCCTCATTCCCCATATGGAAAGACCTCCGAAACATCCTTTATTTTTATGTAACTTTCGTCCTCTTTTCTAATATTTTGCTGAAACTCTTACCCAAAAAAAAAACTAATAGCACAAGTATAGAAAGAAAAAAAGAATTCTGGATGATATAGTTCTGCAAACTAATTTTTCTAAAAAGACTAAAATAGATCCCAACACTATAGAACAAGGTATATATATCTGTTTAAGAGAAACAAAATGCCATATAATGACTAACTAAACCAACAATGTCTTAAAATTCTAGTTGGTACGACAAATCAAATAAAGAAGATAAGCTAAAATGAACAACAGAAGTCAACAGTCAAAGTCAACCGTTAAGAAAAAAAAAATCCCCTCCAATAAGTTTTCCATAGCTTGTTTGCTGAGAAGCTCCAGACAAACACTGTCGTCCTCTTCGCCTTCTTCTTCTCCATGGCTGTTACTTCTTTTCTTGATACCCTTTTCAGAAGAAGAAAGAAAAAGTATACAGATTCCATAAGCAGTAAGTCTTCAGTTTCTTCTCAATTTATCCTCCTCAAATCTGACTCAAAAACCCCATAGATATTTATTCTTACTTTAACTCTGCTAAATTCATTTTTCAAAAAAAAAAAAAAAAACTCTGCTAAATTCTGCAGTTTTCGAATACGACTTTGACACCATTAGAGGTGCAACTAATGAGTTCTCGGACCTGATTGGTCGTAGCCGTTGTGGCTCTCTTTACAAGGTTGTGTCCCTAATCTTTAATAGATCCTTCCACATGAGTTATATAATAATAAATAAAAAACATGGGAAAATTTAATTTTAAAATTTTCAGGGTAAGCTTCAAAGCGGACAAGAAATAGCGGGAAAAGTGCTAATTTCGACCCCAACTATTTCAATCGTGCCAAATACGACCCGAACAATTGATCAGTGTCAAATACGACCTCAACTCAATTATAATTTGAAAAAACTACCCGAACTTCTTAAAACGTGCTTAAATTTACATTGACTCTAACAAAAGTTAGTCAATCGTTAACAAGATAAAACGACGTCGTTTTGATATACGAGGAAAAGTGTCAATTTCGACCCCAACACTCTCAGTCGTGCTAAATAGGACCCGAACAAATGGGCAGTGCCAAAACCGGCCTCAACTTAAGTATAATTTAAGAAAAACTACCTGAACTTCTTAAAAGGTGCATAAATCTACATTGACTCTAACAGAAGTTATTCAACCGTTAACAAGATAAGAAGACATTGTTTATATATACATATATATAAATATATATATATCTTTTTTTTTAAAAAAAATATGTTCATTCCTGAACTCAAACCATGTTGTGATACCTTTTTAAATGGGCACACTAACAACTAGATAAAAGTAATTTTTTTAAATACTATTACAAATTTGAAATTATATAAACTACTATTATTCTTCATCTTATCCAATTTAAAATTTTGGTGACAATTTTTTCGGATTTATATAAATACATTAACATGTTTTTCTTATTTATCATATCTTTAATAAAATTATATCTTACTAAAATATAAATAATAAAATATTTATTATTATACGATCTTAAATATGCTTAAAACTTTGAATTTATTTATACAATTTTCTTATATAAATTATTTTTAATTTTTAAAATTAAGTGGGAATTTTTTTAGTTTCCAAAGTTGATATTATATATTTTGATATTTTGTTCAAAAATATTAAGAGGCCTTTTACCTTTCTTTCACTAAGATATGTTGTACAAAATATTAGACAAATTAAACAATAACTAAAATATATAAAGCAATCACCAAAGTTTTAAATTGGATAAGATGAAGAAGAATAGTATTTTATATAATGGAAAATTTCAATTTGTGATAATATTTCAAAATTTTATTTTAGTCTAGTTGTTAGTGTGCCCTTTTGAAAGGATATCCCAACACGGATTTGAGTCCCGAAATGAACATATTTTTTTTAAAAAGTACATATATCAAAACAACGTCGTCTTATCTTTGTTAAAGGTTAATTAACTTCTGTTAGAGTTAATGTAGATTTAGACACGTTTTAGAAAAATTGGATATTTTTTCTTAAATTATAATTGAGTTGAGGTCGTTTTTTGCACTGACCATTTGTTCGGGTCTTATTTGGCACGACTTAGAGTGTTGGGGTCGAAATTGGCACTTTTCCTCGTATATCAAAACGACGTCGTTTTATTTTGTTAACGGTTGACTAACTTCTGTTAGAGTCAATGTAGATTTAGGCACGTTTTAAGAAGTTTGGGTAGTTTTTTTGAATTATAATTGAGTTGAGATCGTATTTGGCACTGATCAATTGTTCGGGTCGTATTTGGCACGACTGAAATAGTTGGGGTCGAAATTGGCACTTTTCCCAAGAAATAGCAGTCAAGATACCTTGCACTAGAAATGACAGAGAGTTTCTTAATGAAATCAATCTTTTGCGAAAGCTCAGGCACAAGAATCTGATCCATCTTCTTGGTTTCTGCTCTAAAAAAGACCAACATTTTCTTGTTTATGAGTTCATGCCTAATTCAAGCCTTGATCATTTTATATTCGGTTAGTCACAACTGAACTATCTTTTCCATCTTATACGCCCAATCTTGGATAGTTTCAAACTTTCAACCACCAGCGAATCATTACTCTTTTTTTTTTTTAAATTGTTTCAGACCCATTTAGAGCTTCTCAGCTAAGTTGGGATGTGCGTAGAAACATTGTCGTAGGCGTAGCTCGAGGGTTACACTACCTTCATGAAGAATCTGGATTGCAGATTGTTCACCTCGACATTAAACCTAGTAACATTCTTTTGGATGAAGATTTTCAACCAAAAATCACAGGGTTTGAAGTGGCGAGGCTGATTCAAGATGGCCAAAACGAAGCAAAATCAACTAGACTTTTCGATGCTGCGTAAGTGTTTGTTGATTAACATATTTTAAGGAACAAATCTCTCAAAATAGTTGACAGTGGATATATTTTGGAAATGTTCACAGTGGATATATAGATCTACATTTCCACCAAACCTTGCGTTTTTCTACCATAACTGATGTCTATACCTTTGGGGTTACCATCTTGACGATCATAGCCAGAAGAAGCATTTATTGATGAGAAACATCCCACACCGGATATATAAGAATTAATCTACTACTATATAAAGGGTTAGGACCAATCCACTAATTGCCAATTGGTTTTGAGTTGGAAGCCCATAATAAACCCGAATCTAACATGGTATCAGAGCGATAAGATCCTTTGACCTAATTTACTACTACTACTGTACCGATGTTGGACCCTCTGTGGATGTTATTCCCACATTGTCCACGCTTCAGACCTAGATGTCTGAGCGTGAGGGAGGGTATTGATGAGAAACATCCCACATCGGATATATAAGAATTAATCTACTACTATATAAAGGGTTAGGACCAATCTACTAATTGCCAATTGGTTTTAAGTTGGAAGCCCATAATAAACCCGAATCTAACAGCATTCATAGTTCGAACGAAGAAACTCTAATCCAATATGTGAGTTTATAACAAAGCAAACGTGTATATGGTTGTTAAATGCTCCCTTAAACGTATTTGTTTTGGTCTTATAGGCTCTGAGATGCTGGACCAGAGGAGAAGCCATCAATATGATCGATGAAGTCATGATAAAAGAAGAAAGAGAAGATTCAGTAAGCGAAATATTGAGATACATTCACATTGCTCTGCTCTGTGTCGATCTCAATACAAGGCCGAGTTTAGATGAAGTTCTTCATTGGTTTAGCTATTTCTCTACTCCTTTACCTGAACCAAGAATTGGTGATCAGTCTCTTGTAGAGGGAGAAACAATTGATAATATGTCTCTTGAAGAGAGAGAAACAAATTGGTTATTGTCGCCATCTCCCGGATATGGCTCTCCTATGTCACCCGTGTCTCCACGTTAAGGAGACTTAAGTGTCGTGGAATGAATTTAGCTCTACTTGATGAATTCTCTTTTTATTTCTTTGTTGAGAGTTTATAATGAAATTGATATATGGCTTACTCTTATAAAACAAATAGAATCCATATCTAGATATTTGATTCAATATCTACATTCTATATGTTTATAAATTCAGTTTTTGCATGGGTACTACATTTGGATAATATTTTATCAGTTTGTTCATTCGTAAAACATCTTAATGCATCATAATACCAGACCAGTTGACTAAATATATATATATATTATTAAAACTGAAATAGTTTTTTTAGTACTATTTGAAAACATAAATAGTAGTATAAATGAGAACTATAGCAGTATAAAGAAAGTATAGAGTTCTTATATGAATTTCATTAATTGTCTTTCCATATTTCACTCGGTTCGATTTCATTAATTATATTACATTACCAATATATCACATCATTAATTATATTACCATAATAATAAAAATTTATTATATTTATTGACAATTAATTTTTTACTCCATATAATTATTTTACTAAATAAAAAATTCTTTCTATTTCACTTAATTTAGTCAAACACATAGAAAAAGTCATTTTTATTAGTTTATAAAATCAGTTTGGCATGAACATTGCCTATCCATTTAGGTACGGATTGTTCTTTTCGGATATCGTTTTTTTCTGAAATTAGATCCACTTGAATATTATAATTTATGTATGGGTTTTGAGTTGGGTCCTTCTGGGTTTGGATGAGTTCGGTTCTGATGTATAGGAACCTAAAAATATCTAAATAACAAATGCATCTGAAACGAGTTCAGATATTTGTACCAAAAATAACTATATTATCCTATTTGGTTCAGATCTTTTGAATACAATTAGTTATATTACGACTCATCTAAAATATATAACACTAATTATGAAAAAAATATCAATGTATAAAAATGTAAGAATAAATATCTTCGCGGGTGTACGGGTCAATCTCTAGTCTATATTATTAAAATTGAAGTACTTTTTAGAAACAACCTTTATTTCATCACAATAATTACAATTTGTGCCAATAAATTAATAATTATTAATTAATCAACCATAAATAATTTATTTTGTTAGATTCTTCTCTATCTAACTTACCAAACTTAATTAATTAACATAAATAATCTATTTGGTTAGATTATTTAAATTACAACTAGATTTTAATTTAATATTTTCTCAAAAAATAAACATAGAAGTGAAATTTATCTGGCATATTAAAAATTTAGAGACATGTCTATATTATTAAGCATAAATACATTTAATTTTGTAAATATATATATTAGCATACATAAACATAATAATTAGCGCTTTAACTTATAAATAAATACATCAAAAATGGTTAATATAGTTAAAAATATTAATTGACAAATATGTTGTATAACATATTATTTGATTTGTTTTGTATTCAACCGCAATATGAGAAGTCAACGAATTACACACAATTAAAAATCATTGATCAATCACAAATATTATATATTACAAATCAAACAAACACCGTATAAATGCATGTTTGTGCAACCATTACATTTTTGTATTGTGAAGAATTTATCTGCCTATTTTATTAAAACAGACACCCGTATGGATGCAGAGTTCAAGCTCTAGCATATTTTAAATTTATTACACATCCAAATTTTAAAGAAAGAATTACACTCACAAAACTTGAGTTTTCTTGGATTCAAACCCTCTAACCAATAATAGTTTGCCAGTTTATATTCATTTTTTAAAAAAAGAAACAAAATAATAAAAATTTGTCAAGTTATATTTTCAAAATAGAAAGGTAAAAATATATAAAATAGTACTAGCTGCCAGAACTTTTTTTAACATTGTTAACATCGTAAGCAAAACACTAAATGTTAAACACTAAACCATAAATCGGTGGATAAACCCTTAAACCGTTGGGTAAATCCTAAACCTTAGGATTTAGGATCTAGGTTTAGAGTTTTGATGACAGCGTTTAGGATTTAGAGTTCAAGATTTATCCAAAATTTTAGAATTTACCAAATGATTTATAATTTAGTGTTTAGGATTTTGGTGACGACTTTAACTATACTAGAAAAAAATCTCTTTTTACAGCTACTGCTATTTTTTTATTTTTTATTTCAAAAAGAGAATACAAATTCTTGTTATTTTATTTTTTTGTTTTAAAAAAAAACTAAATATGAGGTGGCAACTATAGGTTGGTGAACTTAGGGTGAACCCACAAAAAACTCCAAACAATTTCTAACATTGTATCTACACTTACCTTATGTTACATACTTTTTTCAAGTGAAAATCTTATATTATTCTTAAGTTTTGTTAACTAGCTCACTCATTTATCTAACCAGAAACAAAATTCTCATAATGGTGGAGAGTTAAAGGCCCCACGGTCATTAAACTCCCGTGAACATTAGCTTCCTTTTTCATCTGAAGAATATATATTAACATGAACATCCACAAGGGTTCAAAGATATAAAAAGAGTTAAAGATGCATGAAACCACTCCAAAAAAATACAGAGTGGCTTAGCCACCTTCACGGACAAAGAGATCTTTAAGCCAAGATGGGAAGCTTGAAGCGATATATGATCGCCATCAATCCTCCCTAGTCACTTATAGCAATGAGATGAACTCCTAAGTTAGAGGATCTAAGAGCATGCTCAAGTCTCTAATGAGGAAGCTTAGACAAAAAAATTAAGGATGAGTTTGGAATAGTATTTGAAGGAGGGCAAAGCAGGAGGACTAATGACAGCACCTACAAAGGAAAGAGTCTTCTACTGCAAAAGCCACACGCATTACCTGAAGATCTCCGACTATGGAGCAAGACGGTTCCAACACCATTCTTAAGGACACAAGAACCACTAGGAACGTTTTTATTCTTGTCCCATAATACTCCAATATTGCATTTTAGCCACAAGAGAGAGGAGGACGTTGCCAAGATTTGGAAGCAGAGCGAATTTCTCGAACTGCTACAACTTCAGTTTGAATATTTTGAGCAACAAACCATAATACCAGATGTCTCTATGTCTGAGGTGATTTTGTTAGTAATAAAATCCAACTCGTTCTGCTTCTGTTACTGGAAACCTGGTCAATACCTTGGCGTGGTGCAAAATGATGGAAAACCATAAAAAATCATCTTAAAGCTTACAAGTTACACAAACCCAGGGCAAGAAGAAAAACTCCATTCTACACTCTTTGGTGTAATAAGAAAATGATCATTCATATATATACACAGATAAAATGCAAATCTAAACAAATCTAAAAGAGCCCCAGAACACACTAAAAAAACTTCAATTTAAATCAGATTCCACTCTCCACAAATATAATACTGCATCCGCATGATAAAAATACTACAGAAATCTATGGGAGGTTTGGTTAGGACGACCAACTAACTAACACACGGATGTGTTTGCCTTCTTCTTCACCGGATTGTTGTTCTACCAAAAGACAACGCCCCTATTTTGCTCTCCCTGCTCTGAGAATTCAAACAGAGAATGGTGTGATTGATTTAAGGGTTAAGAAACAGAGAATAAAGCATCTTGAGGCTCTTTCTTTACCTGAGACTTCGGGGAAGGGAAGATATTCCAGAACCTTAAAGTTTCATCTCCTGCTCCTGTCACGATCGTCTAAGATCACACAAGAGAAGTATGTTAACGTAAGCAAGTATAAGTTTTTAGATTGTGATTATGAGAATATATACGTATTATGTAAATGGCAAAGACTAACCTGTCCATCTGGTGAAACAGCAAGATACAGAACACGGAACGTGTGTCCCGTGAGAGTTGCCAACTGTGTAAGAGAAAAATTACAAATTTCAGTTCTTTAAAACTCCGCAAAACTCAGCAAGAAACTGAAAATAAAAGAAGACAGTAACTCTTTACTTTAGACATGGTTGGGTACTTCCAAACGATGATTTGGTTTTGGGAGTATCCGTGCGTGCTCACAAGCTCATTCACGTTCTTAGACCAAGCCAAATTACACACCTGACTAGTGGTGTCCACGCAATTTAAAGAAGTGTTTGTCGTGGTGTTCCAGAAACGGATACATCTATCAGCAGTGCCACCACCGGAGGCAAGAAGTCCGTGGAGATGCGGTGACCACGCAATGGCTTTCACCGCTGCTGTGTGCTCACAGTATCTCAAAACCGGCTGTGTTGAATGTTGGTTCCACACAAGAAGCTGCAACATCAAACTATAATCACTAAGTATTCTCAGAACCAAAATGAAGATTATATGTTATACCTTATTGTCGTTTCCGCCTGATGCTAGCTCGCGGTTGTCATAAGACCATTTGAGTCCACAGACTTCGGATTTGTGACCAGTTAGTTTACTGACATGATCTTCTTGACACCGTATGTCTCTCTGAAGTATGCTCTTGTCTCTGCTACCAGAAGACAAAACCGATGAGCTCCATGCTAATGCTCCAACTCGTAGTCGATGACCTTCCATCGTTCTTATCCTCTTGCAGCGCAACGCATCCCAAATCTAGTGGAAAGCAAAAAAGAAAACAGCACGAGTAAGGTTCTACACAAGACAATTATTATCATAGAAGACTCCAAGAGAAAAAATGTATCTCTTGTTTCTAACTAACCTCTACAGTTCCGCTACTAGTTCCAATAGCCAAATGTGTTCCACGTAGTGCCCAGCTGACTGAGCAGACGCTCTCATCGACTCCGATATCGCATAACTTAGTTACCTGCAAATAGCAGCAATGCATTCCAAGTCTAAAACTCTTGAACACTCTTCTAAGACAAGAAATAGAGTCGGGAAGAAGAAGAAACTCACCTTGCTAGTACAAGCATTCCACAAATAAACGCAGTTGGCTAATCCCACTGCCAGAACATTTTGTGCCGACCAATCTACTAGATTCAAGTAAAAATCATCTTGCAGAGCCGGCGCATCCAATACCTAACAACAACATTCACAGGACAGATCAACATTTGTAATCATTGGATAAAGAGTAGACATTATTACACACATTCTTCACTAACAGAGACTTCACAAACATCTCACAACTTTCACAATATTAATACACTCAGAGAGGTGAATTTTCAGGAACACAGTCTAAAACACAAAATATACATGGAACCATCCAAGAAAGCACAAAATCACACAATATATCTAACAACAAATCATCTACAGGACAAAATGCAATATCAGGAATAATCTACATTTGTAATCATTGAACAAAGAGTGGCCATTACAACACTCTTCAAAAACAATCCCCTACAACACTAGCAAAGACTTGACAAACATCCACAGATAAATACATTCAAAAGGATGAAATTTGACCAACATAATCAATAATTAAATGTCTCAAACACCAACAATACACGAAACCATCCTAGAAAACACAGAACACTAGCAGAGACTTCAACAAAGGCCTCACCTTTCACACATAAACACACTCAAAGAGACAACATTTCAGGATCAGGAGGCTCAAAAACCAACAAAACACAAACCCAATCCAAGAAAACACACAAACCCAAACCTTGTAAGCCGACTTAAGAATGTTCCTCGTCGGCTTAACGGGACTACGGCTAACACCAGGAGCCTCATCATCACCCGCCCCACCAAGCGGCGAGAACGAGTTAACCGGCCTCTGCGTCTCCGTCTTATACCGAAACATCTTCCTGGACGGAGAGAACCCAGTAACGACGTCTCCCTTCTCCGGCGTATCCGGTTCGAACATCGCGGCCCGGAGCATGCCGGCGTAAGAACCGGGCCCGTCTTCTTTGCCAGGCGAGGGTTCGAGGCCGAAGAGGGCGAAGTTGGAACCGGATCTGCTGGGGATAAAGCGGTCGGAGTAGATGGGTTTGGAGGGGGAGTGGTAGTGGTTGGAGTCGATTAAACGGTTGATTCGTTGGGTCTCGAGTGAGACCGTCGGTCGATTCATTGACGGTGGGAGGTTGAGCTGAGAGGAAGAAGATGGCTTCTTGGGAGGATCTTCTCCGTCAACCTCCATGGTTGATTTGATTCTCTTGCTGCTTCTTTCCTCCGCCAGGTTTTCAGATTTGGATTTGCGCTTCTCTTTGGATTCTCTTTTTTTTTTTTTTGTTTCCCGGGAAATTCTTGAGGGCAACAGAATGGGAAATTTGGTGCGAAAACGGAGGCGTGATCAGCTGTGGTACGGTGTACTGTTATGTATTTCTGAACCGTTTTATTGGGCATGTAAGTCTGTCTACCGTGGTAGGTATACGGCCCAATAAATGTTTCTGTGCAGCCCAATTAAGTACTTTTGTTTTCGTGGTGTCCAATACTTGAATTCCTAGTCTTTGCAAAATAATTTGTAATTAATAAATTCTGCAGAGATCAAATGAAAGTAGTTTTCCTAAAATTTATTTATGATAGCAAAGACAAAACATATATACAATAACTAGTAGGTCAAGTATCTTATTACTAAAATTTGAATTTGAATGGTTCCATACAGGTCTGCAGAGCTAGAGATGGCAATTGTGGATTTGGACCGCGGGCCTGTCTCGTTAAGAATTGTCGCGGAACGGTATTAGGATGAGGTTTTCTAGGTCTGTAAATTTGCATGCCTCGCGGGACAAGTCTTTGCGGGACTAGGTCTTTTGCAGGATGGGCCGAAACTGGTCATGCAGGATTACATGGACTCACATTTTTTTTTCTTATTTTACCTGAAAAAACGAAAGAGAGAAAGAGTGAGAAAAAAAAGTGATTCTTGTGACTTTTCTCCCAGAAAACATATAGAGTTCCGGCGATAATGATTCGAGATCCGGCGACTCAAGCTCCATTGATGATGATTCGAGCTCTAGTGGTGTTTTGATTTGGCTTTTTCTTTTTATTATACACAACTATGAATTGCATTATTACAATGTGGGATTTCTTGTTTAAGTTGATTGGTTTTGTTTTCAGTACTATGAAATTGTGTTTTTCTTAAATTAAATTTGGTTACAATGATGTTGTTTAGGAGAAAAGTTAGTTGAATATTTTATCATTTGTAAAATTTGACAAAGTGATTCACAATTTTTTTTTGGAAATCCAAAGAATTACAAAGAGAGATGGTTTGATGAAGACATACAATACTTGAGCCAAGTTATTATAAAGACAACAAGTCAATCAGATTCAAACTTAATAAAATCTTATGCTGATATCAAAAAAAAAAGCTTTTAACTCAAGAACGCAAGCACAAACAAAGCTTTATGGTGTTGATTTTGATAAGGTTTTAATGAAGCTTAATGAACTCTCTTCAACTCTCTTACACAACTCTTCCACAACTCTTCCACTTGAACTTTCATGAAAGAAGTTGTAGTAGGTAGTTTGATAAAGAGACATCCCGCGGGATGGCCCGCAAAGACCTATATGTTTTGCTGTACGGATTTGAGCCGGCATTTTGAAGACCACAGTCCGTGCGGAACATATCTGCTGTGACTCGCTCGATGACTAGTCCGACGCGGTACGGAACAGGACGAGATGGGTAAACCAGTTGACATCTCTAGGAGGAGCTATTGTCTACCTGCTAAATACGTGGGTTTTAAGCCTTGTATAAAAAATAATACAAAGTGTTGTTACTAGTTCGACTGGGAAAAAATAACCAAAACAAAATTAAGAAATCACATGATTTATAATGTTTTAGACGAAACTAATATTACAGGGCGGGGTTTAGAACTGAAGTCGCTGTAAAACATTGTGGTGGTCCAAAAAAACTTGTAACTATAAAATTCATCTAACCACTGTCAATACAAATTTAAAAGAAAACTCTAGTCAAAAGAATCTTTTCGCTATAAATTCCTCGAGTTTTCATCCAATTCATAAGTGTTTATACTTAAAACGTATAAATAAAGATTACATATTCTATTAATATGCTCTTAAATTAATTAACTGACCCAAAACAGGTTGAAGTAACAATACCTTGATCAATTACTCATTTTCTGAAGAAAATGTTCAAAAAAAAAAAAAAAAAGTTACTCATTTTCTGAACAGTTAATTCCATGCATATATTATATCTCCTAGATAGTGAGACAGATCTTACATCTAAATTTAACATGTCATTCAAAAAAAGAAAGAAATAGATCTTACAAATCACACTACAACATTTATAAGAAGCTCAAATAACACTAAAAATGGAAAACAAATGATGATTAAGGAGGATCTAACTATTAAGTTATGTTGTTACTTGCTACTGTACCTATTATTGGGATTAGCCCTAACGTGACCCACCATTGAAACCTGAAGTGCTTCTTCTTCATAAGCTCTCTGCTCTATCTCTTCTCTCATCGCTTTCTTCTTACCTTTCACTAACATCGCCACCACCAATAACCCTAGCAGCAACGCTCCAATCACTGACCCAATCACACTCCCTACCGCCACTTTCCACCGGCTCAACTTCCCACCTCCCCCGTTATTTACACCAGGTGAAGACGACGGCGTTATCACCCCACCACCACCACTACCATCATGATGTTTAGCCACGAGCGCATAATGCCCCTGTGCTGTTCCCAAGCAAACATAGGCTGAAACTTGCTCTTTGAACGTTATGTTACCGTTACTTGTGAAGCACGCACACAATAGAGAGGAATTTACACTCCTAGGGCTACCACTTGACTTGATGCTCAAGAAATCTATCAGAATATGGTCTTTCTCTGTGCCCATTAAGTTTACTTCATAAGGGTTCACAGCCACACCGTCCGGGTTAGAATTGTAAGCCAATAAACCGAGAACCGGAGTCACGAGCTGGTAATTGTAACCGGTTAAGTTATAACCGGTTGAGTAAATAGAAGAAGACCAGTTAAGACCCAAGTTCTGTCTCACCAGAATCACTCTCTCAACACATGGCTGCACACTCAAGCCCGGACCAAAGTGAAACTCTCCTATTCTTGCACCGTGTCTCTTCAAACTCCCGCATCTAAACTTAGCCGTATCGATATCAATGGATGAGAAATTTGCTGGAAGATGAATTTTCTGGACCGTGCCTGTCTTGACATGTATGTTGAAGTTTCTGATGGTGTAATCTCTGATCATTAGATCAAGGAGATGTGCTGATTGGATCGTCTGAGGTTTTGATTTCTGTAAATGGAAGAGAAGGATGATGAAGATAAATGGTATGGAGCCCATGTGAGCAGGATCCACAAGATTCTGAGAAGATTTTAAGTTTATTTAAGGGTTGGAAGAGAGAAATGGCCAGGAAGAGAGAGAGCAAGAGATTGATTGTGTGTTACTTTCTTGGCATGTGTTATGGGAACAGACATGATCAGTATATAGTATATACTATGTATTGTTTAAGACATAATAATGAATAAGCATGGCCGATGTTTATAATGCATCTACAATATTATCCTACTTTTTGCTAGCCTCGTGACATTACTTTACTCTTTGTAGTCTTGTTACATCATTGCCTATATTAGTTTATTAGCTGAAAGATTTGATTATATTCTTTGATCATTTGATTCATTTGCAATATTTTTTTGCCCCCACAGTCTTAAATAAAAGTCTGTCTTTGTTGGCATCAGAAACTATCCAAGAGAGAAAGGTTTACTAGAAACTTTTGCTAAAAATGTCATCTTTCCACCAATACCAAATATAAGTAAACATGAAGAAGCTTTTAAATCCAACCATGATTAAAATCCGGACAAATGATACGACACATTTTACTACACAACAAATCATAAGATGAAAAGCACCCCTTCTAGTAATATATATAAATCAAGAAATTGACAAATGGAAATTTACATGGGTCAAGTATTAGTTTAGATCTTAATGAAATCATGTGGAGCAATGGAAGCTAAGTCTAATGGTGAGAGAAAATGGGTAAATGATGATGATGGGGGGCATGAGAAGATGATGATAATCATTGCTCTTTTCTCTTGTTAAAAAGACAGAGATTGGCATGCTATAATGTTTGTATGACTTTTCCTTCTGTGTATTGTCTTAAGAACTAACAATCCCCAACTCATATTTACATATTCCACCATATTATTTATCTTTCATCTTATCACAATAGAAATCATACTTCAATGAATAAAAGAAATACAACAATTAAGTCTTGGACCGGCCCTGACTATTATCACCTACAAGATCATATATGATAATACAATTCCACTAGGACTAGTTAGAAATATATTTTCTATGCAAATTATGATACACACAAGACTACATAACAAATATATATAATTTGTTGTCCTATTTTTCCTGATTCTATTTATCCTTTTCTAGTGAGAGCGGTGAAGTGTTCCACGTCAGCAAGAGGAAAAATGAATAAACAGAGCAAAATGACAAACAGCTTATATTTGATTTGTTTAAAAATGAAGAAACAGAGCAAATTACAGAGTTTAGTTTCAGTGCATGGGGACGAGACCCACTCTCTGCGCCATTTCGTAGAGACCAATGCTCATAAGAACCTTAGCATCAGCTGTTTTGCGCCAGAGCTCTCTGTACGGCACTAGTCGGACTTTGATAAACTCGCCATGTTCGCGGAGCCCTGTCTCTTTGCCTTGTAGCTGTTTGATTGTCTCTTGTTCCACTTGAAGTCTGTAGAGAAACACGCTCATCTCTTCATCACAGCCACCCTGAACCAGAGAAACGCCAAGTGAGAAAGCGACAACCAACCATATTACACACACATTGTAAGACATGGAGGAAAAGATGGCTTTAATTACGGGAGAAGGGAAGATCCGGTGGCCTGTAGATGGGTCAAGGAAAGCAGTGAGATCAACCATGTCCTCCTTTTTTAGTTTTATACCAATCTCCTCTTCCACCTAACGAAGCAAAAGTGTCAGTCATGTAAAAACAACCAACACATAGTCCAATAGACTGTCAACCTCGGGTAAAACAACCAAAGTTCGTAAGCAAGCGTTTAGCAGGCCATATCATTTGCGTTTGCAGTTTTCCAACTCTAAACTTCTCAAGATATTGAATTATCGGCATACCTCACGAACTGCAGTACCAACAAAATCACCTTCATCATCATCCAACATCCCAGCAGGTAATTCCAGAACAACCTTCCCAGTAGGAACCCTAACCTTCACAAAACAAACCATACCACACACACACATCATCTTACTAACTAACTTCGACATAAATCAATTCACACACAAAAAAAAAATGAATACCTGCTCAGTGAGAACCGCGTAAGTCTCACCATCATCAGACTCCAAGAGAATGAGCACAGCTACGGCTGGTCCTCTTGCAAACACAATACCTGGAACCTAACGGCGTCTGAGCTTAGAAATAAACAAGAGTAGAACAATGGTTGAATACAGATACAAGAAGATGATAAGATACCTTGTGACCAGACTCCTTGTCCAAAATATCTGCTTTGAATTTGAGAAAGCCAATTCTTTCTCCAAACATATCAACACCCTAATCAAAGAGACAAGCGCTGTTTACATTACAACATTTAATTGTGTGAGGCCTTTTATCTGATTAAAACTATACCTGAATGATAACTTCCTTCAATGTCATTGTCCCATCAGCTAAAATTCCAGTCTCTGATTCTAAGTTCCTTAGCCAATTCTTGAACAAGGACGAATCTATCGCGTTCCTACAACAAAACATTTTCACCAGAGAGTCTAGAGAGAAAGATCAAACACTCAACTCGCCTGAAATCAGAGGCAGAGACTCCCGCGGCTGCGGCGACATTGACAGGCTCCGTGGGTTGGCTCGGAAGCGTGATGGAGTGTGTGAGAGAGGAGGAAGAAGATGATGATGACATTTTGCAGTATAGCATAAGCTTTGAGTGGTGAAGACGATGGAGAGCGCGTGAGGGATACGCGAGAAACAACCGTGCGGGGAGGGTAAAGCCAGACATCGATGACACGACACGAAAGGGAAGATGATGGAAAGTAAATAAGACTTCCACATGTCGAAATTGTACGTGTAAGGCCTTTATGGGCTTTTTTGTTAGGCCATAAATTTATAACAAAACAAACAAACTCAATTTATATATTTTAAACAAAACTTATGTACAACAAGGTTTCGTGGTGTAGTTGGTTATCACGTCAGTCTAACACACTGAAGGTCTCCAGTTCGAACCTGGACGAAGCCACATCCTTTTTTGTAAGCCTTAATTTATTACCTCCATCACGTAGATCACTGGGCCATACGTCTACATTTTTTTAATATTTTGGTTACGCAGTAGGGAGATGTTTTTTTTTTTTTTTTGACAGACGCAGTAGGAGATGTTTAGAACCTCTATTTTTGTATTTCATTCATGTCAAGAACGGAGAATATCCCACCAATATACATTTCATTTGCCCAAAAAAACAAAATGAAGCCGACCATATAATGTCACACACCACATCCCCTGATTTGACTTCTTCATAATATGTTAGCCTTCGTTTTGGGTAATACTTGTAACCCCTAAGGAAACCATGTTTTGTTTTGTTAGTTTAGTTGCACCAGCTGCTTCTAGCTTTACCTCCTAGTGGTCCATATACCACCTTGTACCGTCCTTGTTCTCTGCGACGTACTAAAGTATTAGTCAAAATGATCAAAGATATTATTATTGTGGCTATGGTAGTAGTAGAGGCTTGAATCAATTAGCTTACTTCATTCCCTGCTTGAAAGGAGCTCAGTCTATTTTCCTTGGAGCCCTTACGCCAAGAAACAAAGATAGTAAAAACTCAATATGATTTTATAAGGTTGGGACAGAAAGTAAAATGAAATGAAGATTCACAAGTTGCAGGCAACCTTTACTTGTTCAGGCTGAGGGGATCTTAACCGAGATCCATTATTTGGCTGGAGCTCCGGTTTTATAGAGAGCTGTAAGTTTAAACCATTGTTAAAGCAATGTTTTTTGGAGCAAATTGATCATGAAAGCTGTGAGTTTTACCTTACTGAAAAGGTCTGTTGGCAAATCTTGTTGAACCTTCTTTTGTGAGCGAAAACTAAACTCCCGAGTTTGTGTCTAAAACACACAGTTTGAGCCAATTGAAAGAAACAAATGAAACTCCATACTGAAATATATATATATATATATACACCAAGTGTAAAGATTAATCTATGGACTGACTCTTACCAAGGAAACTGTGGTTTCTCGCTTGCTTTTTCTGAAAATGCCAATGTCTCGTCTACTTGAAACTATCTGTTAATAAGAAACAAATCCCATATGAGTGTGTGTACCTATTAGTATGAAATTTTTTTGAAGCAAAAGCAGATACAACGTTAGGAAATAAAAAACAGTATACCTTATTGTCAAGAGGACGAGCTTTGAAAATGTGTTTTCTGTCATCATCTTTAGCTATATCAGCAGCTCTGGGTCTGTTAGAATTTCAAGGACACAGAATAATTAATAATTGTTTCATACAAGAGTTAAAAGAGTAAGAAAGCAAGAAACCCTTTAATACTGTATAGGTAGTACCTTCTTGGTTCCCTGTTAACACCATCAAGAAAAGCTTTCGTATCAGGCTTATACGACCCCTGTCAAAAAGAAAGATTTAGTAAGGTGAATAACTTGATAAAAATTAGTAAAGTTTCAGTTGATGTATAACCTTATGATAATTATTCCCCGTTGATACTGCTGATGAATGTTGCATAGCTCTTTCTGAGGTCTTTAAGTGAAATTCCTGATAAGATATAAAAATCTAATGTATTAACTGATAAGCCTGTAAAATCTATTTTAGTTTCTAATGCTTACTTGAAACTCTGGTAGTTTAGGAGTGCTCTTCTTCCGAATAGGCAACGATGGAGCCTCAAAGATCTACGGACAAAATAACTAAAATGATTTCCATGTTTTTTTTTTTTTGGTAATCAGCTTCTACAAGCATATAGTACTACTAACTTTTCGGTTGAAGGGGCGTGCTTTGAATCTATATACTGATGTTGCGTCCTGGTCCAACTTAGCATCGTCCTTTTGCCTGAAATTAATCATTGGTGCAAGAACCTGTAAGGTGAGAACTTTCCTATAACTATATTTATTTACTGTCAGCCAAGCCAATATCTATTATAGGCACTTACCGTATTCTATTTGCTCTATGTGATGTTGCAAAATCAGGCTCCTGTGGGACAGTAGTCTTTGTCCTGCCATGTTGTAAGTTCCTCTCAAGAGTTCTGTCCTGTAAAACAACATAGCAACCCGATTAAACGATTGACAACAACAAGTTTAAATTATTCATATGTTTTCAGGAAACAGATAGCCAACCTTCTTGACTGCCTTGTGGACAAAATTCATCTCCTGTGTCTTTTCAGCAACCTGAAAAGTGAAAAGAGCTTATTTTAGGTCAAAGCGGAGTAAAAAGAATTTTTTTACTGCGTCTAGTGAAACACTTCAACTCCGCACAACAAAAATTTAGAACTACTAAACACTCTACCTTGCGAAGTAGACCTCCATCGAGCTTCTGTCTTTTAGAAGCCTGTGCTTCAGATCCAGATGAAGAAAACAAGCCTTTCTCCTTAGTTTTATCCACTTGCATACGGACTCTAGAAGATCAACAAAAATAAATTTGACAGGAGAAAAATAGCAAGAGAGATATATGATTCTCATAATAATAATAATCACCTGGAATTATCTAGTTTTGCCAATTGGCTAGCAGTGGGCTTCATCAATGTTGAACCTCTTGGTATCTGCCTAGAACTTGACTTTGTTCTGCATTTTACTTTATCATTGTGTACGTGATTGCTAATCGTTGGTCCTGGTTAAAAGGTAGAGGACGTGAGATTTTGGACAGAAAGGCAAAAAGGACTAAACAATAAAAAAGTAGCAGCTATAACTATGTATTGTCAATGAAGTAAAATACCAAATAAGATTGTAACAATAGACATGATGATATGATGGTAAAAATGACCACCTTTAAGCAAAGACTCATTTGGAACATTCTTTAATTCACCACCCCTTTGAATGAAGTTAAAAACTCCAGACTTCATTTCATTTGCTGAAAATGTCACATCAAAGCATTAACTTGTAAGGACTTCAACAAAACCAGTGTAAAAAAGGTAATGCAAGCATAATATTAAAATTCACCTGTTTCATTCACATCTGTGGCTAGACAATGCTGGTCCTGGGAGATATCTATGTCGCTCTCCCGGTCCCGGACATCTTCTGATTTTGACAAAGGCTCCGTCTTTTCATCAGAAACCTCCTCTCTCATCATTAACAGTTTTATTGAAAAAGCTAAAAAACACACACACACACAATCAATTCAAAAAAAAAAAAAAATTAAACTTTGATCTTAATACGTCATTGATTGCTACTAAACACAATTAACAATCACATTGATGTTTAGATTTCAATTAAAGTCGTAAACTTTGGAGTTCAACGGTACTCACGAGAAGGTGGGTAAGACTCAGCGGTCTCGAACCAGAGTTCGGCAACACGAGACTCCGACGGAGACTCCTCTCGAGTGAAATCGCACCAGCGAGCAGCATCAAACTCATACTCCAGATCGATTTCAGTTACTTCGAACACCATTGGCTCATCTGTCTCCATATCTTCATCCGTATCCCTCTCTGTCTCCGTCCCCATATCTCTCTCTATAACCTCCATCATAGTCACTGTTTGTGCTAGACTCTACTTCACGTGAACTCACGAAACGAACCCCGTTCAGACAAAACCCTAGTTTATGTTCGGAAACTCAGAGATGTCACAATCGGTTTTTGATGAGTTGAAGCCAAAGATTTTTGAGAGATGTGAAGAGAAGAATTGCAGAGAAAGGAAATAAACGTCACATTTTTTTTTCTTTTCACTGTTTTAATTATAAAGAGACAAAACGGCATAAATTTTTATTTTAAGTTTCGCACAAAACGACATCGTTGCATAAGCGTGCAGCTTCCCTTACGTCGTGTCTTCTGATTATTATGTAACAGAGGTTTTGAATTTGATTGGACTGTTGAGAGGGAGTCGTGTACAAAGACTAGAGTACCCCTCTATCAACACAGAGTATCTAGGGGTCTTTTCGTAGTTTCGGAAGACATGACGTCAGGCTTCGGGCTACGAGTTTCTTTGTTGTGTCTGAAATTTTCGGCGGGGAATTTCGATTTGTGGATAAAACTTCGATTCCGTCACCTTTGTCCCGTTTGACTTGTCTCCATCCTTTGTGTAAATAAAATAAAATCTCTATTTTCCAATTATTGTTGTTATAAATATGGTAATAATCTAGTCTTTGATTATTTGTTTCTTTTTTCATTAGAAACAATTTGAAACTTTCTCTCTTTGTGCATGTCATATATTTTCTTGTTCTTTGTACCTTCCAATGTGATTGTTTGTTTAACAAAAATTTAGGCAAATGATTATTATTTAAATTGCTATGTTTGTTAGAAACAAATTAGAACTTTCTCTCTTTATGGATGTCATACATTGTTGTTCATTGTATTCAGGGTAGACACAAATCAAATATCGAGAGTTTTAAAAGTATTTGTTATCTGATCCGTTTCATCCGAATAATCAGTTATCCAATATGATTCGATTTGTAGTATTTGATGTCTGAATATCCACAAAATTTATATTTTTAACCAGATATCATTCGATTCAATCCGTACAGATAAAATAAATAATCCAAAATAATATAAGCAGTAATATTTTATGAAAATAAACATTTATTTACTTTCTATAATTCTAATAACTAAAATTGCCAATTTCATAAATAAAGTATTGTAAAACTTACATAAATAGATAATAATTATATAATGTACATATATAATTCTTTAATATATGTATTTATATTCATATAACGAATTGAATCGAATATCAAATCCTATAAATATTATTATTTGTGATTTTCTTCGTTTCCTATGGATATTAGATCTTAATATTTGTTTTCAGCGTATAGTTACGGATATCCAGATTTTTTAGTTCAAATCAAAACGGAAAACAAATTGAATTAAAATTTACAGATATTTTGCTCACCCCTATTTGTATCTTCGAATGTGATTGTTTTTTTTTTTTTTGCAAAAAGAAGTAAAAACAAAAAAAATATATTTTAATTTAAGAAAATGATGATTAGCTAAATTACTGTGTCTTGTTAGAAACAAATTAGAACTTTCTCTCTTTGTGTATGTCGTATATTTTTGTTCTTTGTATCTTTGAATGTGATTGCTTGTTTTGCAATAAAAAAATAATAAAAAGTATATTCTAATTTATGTAAATGATCAGATTGAAAATAACAATTCTCTATATTTTCCCCTATAAATAGATAAAACTCTATTAAGAGGCATACATTGGAGCAAATTCACATCTATAATAGAGTTTCTTTATTTTGGAGGAAAATATAGAAATGAAATAGAGGTGCATGTCATTTCGTTTGTTGTATTTTCTAGGATTTTTAAGAACCCCCCCCCCCCCCGCCCCAATCAAGTTTTTTGGGTATAAATCCCTAAATTAAAGATTCAACATAAAAAAAACCAACCTCACTAATCGTAATGAATTGGCCCCTCCATTACTTGGACCGTTTAATATTTGAAATCCCCCGATTAGTTATAATGACAACACAAAAACAACCCGACTTTCTTCTTTATATCTGACTCAGGAAAAATCCGAAACAGAAATTAGGTAATTCATTCGAATGTGAAATGGTTCCTCTTCCTAATTAATTTTTTGTTTTAATAATAAAATTCGTAAGGTGTTGGTTTCAATTGATTTTTGTTTAGTTTTCGAATGTGAAATAGTATTTAGGACTGTCATTTGTGGCTGTAGCTTGTTCTAAGACTATCATCATTGTGGTTTAAATGATGTCTTAAGCCTTTTTATATGACATTTGATAGTGTTTCAAGTGTTTTTTTAACTTTTTTTATGACTATTGTTGTGTTTGAAGAGTTGATGCATAACATGACCCTTAAAGATATAATATTTCTTGCACTTGTCGTTGTAGGAAACAAATAACATGACCCTTGAAGACACATAGAAACAAGGAACATTGTTCACTTCATTTTAATGGTTCTAACGACCATACCATGAGTTACAACAAAACATGGTAAAAACATGGTTCAAATGAGTTTAAGCCTAGTTATTCCGAAACACCAAAACATGGATTTTAAAGTCGAGTTACAAAAAAAAAAATTAGAAAGAAAGTTTTTCGATGAGCCAACTCTAGTGTGCTAAGGTGAAGCGAGTTCAGTGACTGTTTCTCCTACTTCAGTTGTTGATTCACCGGGTTGAGAGGTTGTCTTCTATTTTTTGAGGATTTTCCTTCTCGAATATTTGGTGGCTTGGACACAGAAGGTAGCGTACATTTGCGTTTGTTTGTGTCCAGTTTTGCGACAATTAAAACACATAATCAAATCAATAAAAATCACAAAACCCCAGATAAATTGAGATATAAACAAATAAAACTTACCTAATCATCTTCCTAACAACTCGAACTCAGTCTCTCTCAAAATCAGGTTCTCAGTTTCAACTCTCCCACCAAACTCAATCCAGCTTCTCGGTTTCAACTTTGTCACCAGACTATAACTCAGCCTCTCTTGAACTCTCACAATCACCAAATGAAACTCAAAACTCTTCTCTTTCGCTAATTAGGGGTTTCATCGTTCTAATCTCACAGCAATTTGGGGATTGTTAAGACACTTTAGAGTAAAATGGTAAACAACATGACATTTTACTTAAACATCGTGATGTTTTAATAACAAATCATGTTGCTTTAAGACTTTCCGGCCCAAGTAATGGAGGCAGACTATAATTCATTACAACTAATGAGGTTATGGGATTTTATGTTGAATCTTTAATTTATGGGTTTCTATCCGAAACAAACTTAGTTGGGGAGTTTTTACATTAAAATTTTTATCTTCTAATGTGATTGTAGGGTACATTCGAGTTAGAAAAAAAAATCAAAAGTAGATTTATAATGTAGGATCATGGTTAGTTATATTGCCATTAGCAAATATCACTAAAAGTGTAATAATCTTGTTGACATACCATGACTCGCCAACGTACGTTCAGAGGATTTATGCTAGATGATTTCAAATTTGTGTAGATTTTAAGCCATATTATCAACTTTAAAGTAGTTTTTTTTTTGTTTCTATTGGTCACACTCTGTTTTGTTTAAAATAGTATATAGGTACATACACTATTTCCATAATCAACAATAAATTTCATATTCATCATTTTAATTAGCAACAACATGCATTACAGTTTGTCAAAAAAAAAAAAAACATCATACATTATAAAGACTTGAAGCAACTAGACACTGATACAAAAGACATATTTTATCATCAAAAATAATGAGTGATTTTATTTAAATTATTAATTCAATATTTTGTTCTTGTTGAAAGGTAAAATTAATCTCCTTTCATAATATTTGTTATAATTTGGTGGTACTAAATAAATTATTTGTCGGTTCTAATCAAAACTACAAAAAATAAAACTACCATTTATATTTAGTGTATGTGATTATATTGTAAAATTTATTTGTAAACTATGCAAATGTTGTAAACTTTTCCATATTTTTGTTAATTATGAATTAAACACTTCTAAGTTCTAAATATTTTATTCATTAAATTGTATAAATATTAATTTAATGTTTGTTTTTTTTTTGATAACACATGTATGGTTTTCTCTGCAGAGGTCGTTCGACCTAAACACAAATACTGTATGTATGAAACTTTCTAAATTCGAGCTATACTTCTTTAAAATAAAATCTAAAAAAAAATTGAGCTATACTTCAACTTCAAGAAGATTCAAAATGCATGTGAACAACTCAATATGTTATGTAATATATTGCTATACTAGATGATTTTCCAGTGCTCAAGCACGTGTATAAATATTTATAAAGTAAATACACTATAACAATTGATTGATATTTAGTTTTAGTTTTAAATAAATATATAATTTGTATACATAATTTATATTAATAATACTATATTCCCTTCGTTTCAAAATGTTATATATTTTAGATTTTTCACACATTTTAATAAAAGACATTAAATTTGCATAATTTTTTTGTGATTATCTTTTTTCCCATAATTTTAAGCCAATAAAAATATAATAAATGCAATTAAGATTTTTGGAGTTTGCAATTAGTTAATAAAACATGCATTGAAAATGCAATAGATCTTTTTGAAACAATTTTTTTTCTAAAATATATAACTTTATGAAACAGAGGGAGTATTAATTTAATTAGACATATGATTTTAGGTATGTTATATTTAGTTGTTTTTGTTATTTTAAAGTCGATTTAGTTATCATTTGGATATATTGGATTACATCTATTTCTATGAATTTAACTATAATATTTGTTATTCTAAGTATATTAAAATTTTGATTAATTTTCTTATTTGCATTTAAGTTGGTTGTTGTCTTAGATATGTAAATACATTTTAATAAGATTATGTATCCCTTAAGATATATTGTGCTTAGAATGAAATAAAAAATAATCTAAAGTGTGTGATTTCCAAATTACAAAAAATAATATAAAGATAATATTCTGAAGTTTCATGCATATGCATAAATTTTACAAAAGAACTAAATTGTAACAGTTGGTTAATATTTTATTTTCATTTATTAATATGTTTTGACTCAACCTTTAATTTATATTTAAAAAATAAATAAATTATTATTCTAAATTTATATATTCTTATTGTAGTTAAATATATGACTGTTTGAAAGTATGTTTTAAAATAATAATATTATTGTATTGTTTAAAATTATGTTTTAAAAGAAATAATATTTATTTTTCTAGTGTCAAGATTATCTGTGTGAAGTTTTTTTTTATGAGATCACATTATATAAAATATATTTTTTCATCAAATATATATATATATATATATATATATATATGTAAAGAAAGTATTTTAATAATTCAAATTATATTTTATGTTATTTAAAAATATGTCTTAAATGGAATATTATTATTTTGTAAACTTCCCTTTTTAATGAAAACATATTATAAATACATATATTTCCGTTTTTAAATTTTATAAATGTTTTCTTTTTATTATATATGTTGTTTGGAAAATTTTTAAAAGGAAACTAAATAAATTTTTTTAATAATAGTATTTAAATAAAATATTTTTAATTTTATTAAGGGTATCTCGGTAATAAACTATCATTAAAACTAACGTGAACGCGACATGTATGAAACTGACTTGTTAAATAATATTATAGAGATTACTTACAAATGGATATGTATAATAACCCTTTACACTATTTTAAATCATTTCAATTCTTGCAACTGAATTTGAATGTGTTATTATTCCTTCCTCTGTGAGAGCATGTGTTTCAGCAAATGACAAAATGACATTGATAGACATTAATGAGTAATGGATTTTATTCGCATGAAAGACACATAGACTCGCTGTTGAAAGTGGTACCAACCACCAACAAGTCTGAAGCATTTTCATGACTAAAAAAATAAGAAACTCAGAAGCATATTATTAATTTATAATAATGCACTTGAATTTAAAACATTATGTTAAGAATAAAACTGCGTATCAATTAGATTTGGCATGTATATTCATTGCCATCGGAATAAATATTTTTGCCTAAAATTGGTATATCTCCCCCTCGCAAATAGTATCCTTCTGATATTTTCAAACAGATTAAAAATAATTGAAAAGCATTTATGTTTCTATAAATTACACTTTTTCAATCAATAATATTTGAGTTAAATAAAATTATTTATAAAATCGATGTGTTTATATATAATGCATTAAAATTCTTAAATGAGAACTTTGGTGTAACAAAAAACATTAAAATGATATTCTTTCATATTATAGAGCGTATAACCGATAAGAAAAAAAAGTTATTATCATACGAGAAATTGAGAAAAACTAAAATCTACCATGTGATCTAATTCCGGTTAAATTCATATTTAGCATCAAGTTAAAATTTATTAATTTGGCTTAGTTAGCTTAAATAGAACAAAGCGATTAAACCGATGTAAATCAGAACACATAAAAAAAGATTTAGTACAACAAAAAAGAGTTATAGGAAACATTTATATGCTTTTTTTGTAACACCGATGCTTAAAATGCACTTCTAGATAAATTATATAAACTCTAAAAGGTTTTATGGGGTTTCGTACCAAAGATACTTTTGAAGGGTACAAAGACAACATTTATTTGGGGATGAGGGTTGTTGAGCAAGATTTGTTGCTCGGTTTACTGTGTTGGGGGAGGTTCAAATGCACCGATACAATAATCCGTACGAAATGGACTTATTGATGCATCTGATACAATTTTCAGTTTCAATTTTTCAGATATGAGAAAAAAAAACAGCAGAAAATTATTACTCCCTCTATTTCAATCTGTAATTAGATCTAATTAAAAGTATTAATATCAAGAAAGTTATTACTTTTGAAAAGGTAGTATTTAATATATAAATTTAACCAATAAATAAAAAAATACATTATTGGATTAATTACACTCTATCCAATTAATGAAAAAATGCTTTAGATTATGTAAACACTTCATATTGTGAAACAATTTTTTTTGGCTAAAACTACCTATATATTAAAACAGAGGGAGTAATAAATACTGAATGGTCTTGTTACGTTGTTTGGTAGTTGACATAATTCATTGAATTGAGCTCACATGCGCAGTATGGGGCAGCTACTTGAAAACTCATAGTTAAGGTTTCGTCTTCAATTCCACCATTTAATATGTCGAAAGCATTTACAAAATCTCAGACTTGTTTGACATTTAGTTTCGAGAGAAAATGAATAAAGTGCGCTTCTCCTCTATTATATTTTCGAGAGAAAACATATTCTATTTTTGCAAACATATAATCAATCACATGGTATAAGAATTTTAGTTGATGTCAACGACATACAATGCAATGGTCATATAACAACGATACTAACAAAATGTAAAGATTCACAATTTTTATTTACCAATTTCTAGAGATATCTTATTTTAAAGATATACGATAAACATATGTTAATTGCTTATAGTGAACTTACCGGAGTGGGTTAAGTACCACGAAGTTTGTATGATTATTCAGAGTTTCAGTAGAATCATTAGGCCAAGTCCAACGGGACTATATAACACCAAAATAGTGTTGTATTTACTGATTTCTCTCTCCAATCAAACGGCAAAAGCAACGCCATTTTTATGTGATTCCCTTCTTTGCTACAGTGTCACACTATATTTGGTGTAACACTGTAGCAACGGCAAAACCTTCTTTTTTTTTTTTTTGCAAAACTGTTCATTTCAATTTTGTTTGAGCAAAAAAATATTGTTTAATTATAGTTGATTATATTTCTGTTACAGTATTATTTTATAATTAGAACTGATATTTTAATTAAAATAAATATACGAAATTTCTTTTGTTATCTTTAACATGGATTTAATATAAAATATTAATTTATATGAAAACAAATTAAAAACTAGATTAAAAATACATAACAAAGTTTAATTCAAACACAAGAAATTTAAATTGCAAAATTAAAACTAAAAAAGAAAAATTGCATACAACAAAATAACTTTTAAAACATAAGCCTAGATAATATCTAATAATTAGGGAAATTATTATTCATCCCATTAAAATAATTAGAATATGGAGTAGAAACTTCTAAATCATTTGGTGATATTTGATCTTCACTGGTAACTTGTTCTCCTTGAACTTGAGATGCTTGATATTGAGATCCATGGTTGTGGTATTGAGAGCCTTCTCCATGTTCTTCATGTTGGTTTGTTTGTGTTTTTAATTGTTTAATGTAAGAGTTTATTTTTATAATAATATTTTAATATAATTTTGTCATATAATATTATTCATATTTTAATTAGAAATATGTTTTACAAAGTGAATTAGAAATATTTTTTAATTATGATTTTAATATAAGTTAATATATGTTAGTCATAAAATAATAAATATTCTACTTAAATATTAAAAACAAAGAATCTTTTTAATAATTTAATAATGGAGAATATTCTTTTTAGTGTAAGATTTGGTGTTGTGGTTGGAAAGCCAAAAATATTTAGTGCTAAAACTACACTAAAATAGTGTAACTTTTACACTAAAATAGTGTTATAGCATCTCCAACCCCACTCTATTTTCCACTCTAAAATAGAGTTTAGAGTAAAAAATGCTCCAATAGTACTTTATTTCTCACTCTATAATAAAGTAAAAAATAGGTTTACTCCAAATATAGAGTAATTTTTTTTGTTCATCACTCTATTTTATATTCTAAAATAGAGTACCATTAGAGCAAACTCAAACTCTGTTATAGAGTTACTCTATTTTAGAGTAAAAAATAGAGTAAACCATTGGAGATGGTATTAGGTGAATGGCTATTAGATGTTGAACCTAGCTCGTAATTTATCCAAATCCCTCACCTATGAAGCCAAGCAACTTCTCGATAAGCTTTCTTTTTAAAGAAAACAAAAACAAAAATATCATAAAGTGAAGAGGATTAATCAAATAATGTTTTCATTCTCAAATCCAACTAGGTCTCTCTCAACAAACTCTCTCCATGAGAATATAACCTCCTAATGTAAAGCTTATATAAAAATTAGAAATGGTGAATATCGAAGACACAATTAACAGAGCTATGTGGATTTCAAAATGTGGTCAGAAGCATTAAGTGTGATTGAAAAGGGTTATCTGATGCATTTGTAAGATTATTCTTTTCAAAGAAGATATGATTCTTAGTAAAACTTTTCAAGAGAATATAGTTTGTTCCATTGGATGGAGAATATGAAAAAAATGAGAAATGAGAATCTCTTTCAAAATTATAAATGGGCGATATCCAGGACACAATTAACAGAGCTGTGTGGATTTCAAGACGTGGTTAGAAGCATCAAGTGTGATTGAAAGGGTTATCTGAAGCAAGTGTAACACTACTCTGTTCAAAAAAAAGATAATCATTCTTAAATAAGAGTATCTCCAACTCCGCTCCAAAACCCATTCCAAATTCCATTTTATAGTAAAATCATCTACAATCTCACTTCAAAATCCACTCTGAAATGGAATAATAAACATGATTACTCCAAATATAGAGTAAACCAACTCATTACTCCAAAATGGAGTTAAAATTTTTTTATTTATAAATGGTCCTCCACATTTAAATATTTTCGTTTTCGATAAAATTGTTATAAATAAGTATATTAATATTATTTTACTATATATATTATAAAATGTACTGTTAATATTTCTTAATTATATATATAGCCATCTAATGAACTATTTTATGCAACAAAATATATATAACATAAAACATAACAGATCATACATATAAAAAATAAAAAATATGCACCATACAAAAAAAATAACATAAAATAAATCTTACAACAAAGATAATTGCTTAATAATCCAGTAAATCACCTCCAGATCCATTAAAGTTATTAAAATATTATCCAAACGATGTAGATGGAGGAGGAGCTTGATGAACTTGTTGTTGAAGACTTCGATTTTACAAAATTTGTGCTTGTTGAGCTTGAATATATGCTCCGATATTTGGATCTCGTACGGAATTCAAATCCAAGAATAACATTTTGTTTTCCTCCTTTAGTTCTTTCAATGCATAATTTGTTTTAATAAATGTTTTCTTTTTAAACCTTTGTGGAGTAATTTTATTTATATAATAAAAAAATTAACTGTGGTTAATATTGTATTTAATATAATTGTTACAATATGAAAGTGCACTGTTTTGCAAATAGTATAAATGAAAGGTGATATTACTAATTTTTAAATAAATATAAAATATAATATATTAGGAATATTGTATTTTGGAGTGGAAAATGGAATAACATATTGGAGTAAAACTTAATTCCATTTTGGATCGTAGAAAATGGAGTAATACATGGGAAATGCTCGAAGTACCAATTTTTTAAGAATAATCAATTTTCTCCAATCTATACTTTTCAAAACATCAAAAAAGAGAAGAAAAAATAACACAAAACATATATAACATTAGATCGTGTTAGAACTTCAAATATTCTGTGTTAATTAGTCACTATATTTATATATATATATATCTCTATCAGACAAAGAAGTAAAAGAACCAAGACCAAAAAACCGAAGTTCTTTCACAACTTGGACCGAACCTGTACGTTGGGAAGAAGAGGCAGACACAAAAGCTTCCAAGGTTGTTGTCGTCACTACTGCAACAATAAAGCTTCCTCTTCCTTCCTCATAGCTTCAAGCTGTCTTTTCGCATACTTCGTGATCAGAACCGTTGTCAACACAGTAGCTACAAACCCAAGAATGTTGAGAACAATCTGAAGAACCGACATCCCCTTCTCTTCCTCGGTGGATGCATCTGCCAATTTCCTTATGAGTGTCCCTCTTAAAACACACACCAAAACAAAATATCAGAACACTAAATCATCAATCATCAGCAAAACTGCGCAGACATTGTCACAAACTCACGTATAAATAGCTACAAAGTTCTCTGGCACCATTCCCAAGAGAGAACCAGCCATGTAAGGACCGTACTGCACGCCAGTCGCAACAGCGCAATAGTTATAAATAACGTAAGGGAATGGTGAAATCCGGATTAATGTAACTGCTCGAAACTGGTGAAACCAAGTGCCTCCACCAGCAGCTCTCAGCATGGCAGCTTGGTCCGGATATCTTTCTAACCAACCCTGCAAAACATAAATTTTAGTTTCAGTAATAAAATGAGCTCAAGAAATAGGAGCTCGATAGGTTGGTGCGGTGATAGAATTTTGGTTAATGTATGCCATAACACACACTTTGGAAGAATGAAAAAGTTTTCAAAACATGCGTGACAAGCTAACAAAAAGATCTTAAAATCACAAATGTGGAGATTTAGTGTTGCTAGAATTTAGGAAATAATATTTTGGATCATATGCAAAGATGTTGTGATATATATTCTGCTTTTAACTAAGATTGAGCGCTTTTGACTTGTAAATCTCAGAGAAAACACAAAGGGTTTTGAAATTTCATAGCTGAGAGAATTGAGAGACATAACAACATTTATTGAGTCATGCCACATGTGTAAATTAGGAATCAATTTTGGTCGAATCATGTGTGATATCGTCCTGTAATTCATTCGGATCAAACAAGTGTGTAAGAGATTGTTAAAAAAAGATTCTAATAAAAGAGATGTGTGTTCTCAAAATTAATTTGTGCCTTTTGTTTTTGTTGAATCTTGATTCTACACTTGTTATTGAGGACATAATGAGACACATACTTGGATTTTGTCGCAGAAGAGATAGCTGATGAAGTAAGGAAGAGATACACCGATAGCTATAGCTGGGTAAGTGAGGAGAAGGCCATATCCAAAACCAAATGTAATCCCAGCCACCCACATTGACGGCAGTGACAGAAAAAGTATTACAGGGAGTAGTGCCACGGTTGTGAATACAAGAAGACCTATCACAGGGTGTGTGAATGTCCTCATCTCCCATTTTATGATAGGGATAAGCTCCTGCCAACAACATGGTTGAAAAAAATGATATTGCCATGATTAGTAACAGAGCTAAAGATTGTTACTGATTGAATCATTTAAGACAAAACAGGCAATCATAGAACATTATCTACAAATCTCAGTTCTGCTTGACTTTCACTCTCCAAGAGATTGATCAAGTAGCAGCTATACAAAATAATTAAACAACAAAAGAGCAACATGCAGTGAGTTATGTTTTAAGATGAAGGAAGAATCGAACCTTGTCCATGATTAAAGGAACGAGCCATTTGTAAGCAGCGAGAGCCAAACCAGATAGAAAGGCGAGGAGAAGAGCAAGCTTGATCCAGAACCAAAGAGATCTTTTCCCTCCACAAGAAGAAGATGAAGAAGGTGATGAATCTTGTTCCTCTCCCTGCTCTGCTTCTCTCTCTGATTCTTCAATAAGTTTAATATAGTGACCTAATTTCTCAACTCCATCTTCTTCAACTCTCAGATGCAGTTCAGGAACTGCATCGTCTTCCTCGCGATAAGTCATCTTCTTCTTCCTCCCTTTTACGTTGCTTGTTGTATTGTGTATCCTTTGCTTGACGCTTGTTCCATCTTTTTAATTTATATTTATTGATCTATTCCGTCGCTTATTTAGTTGTTACTTTCTTTTTAGTTATTTTATTCTATTTTCAAACAAAATATATATGAATAAAATATCTGACCGACTGCTTGAATCAAAAAAATAAAATATCCAGCAGATCAAAATAGTTTTTGAGGTTGATGTTATCAAGAAATGACAAAAAGAGTGCTGGTTTAAAATTGTGATGACAATTAACACGTTATTTTGGTGATGGAGATTTTAAAAGTATATGTGTGATTGTTTTGTGAACTAATACAACGTAATATTTTTTTAAAGGACTCAACAGATTGTGGCAATTAAAAAATTGTGGCGAAAATGGGAGACGTTTTTCTTGTTGTTAGTTCGGCGCGAGCTTCATTCACATCTTTTTTATAGACCATCCATCCATATATCCTTGCCACCAGCGCATAGTCCACTCTGGCCGACATCCCTTTTCCGTGTGGACCACCAGTTTTAGAATTTCCTAGTCCACATAACATGTCAAGAATATTTCAAATAAATATTAATGTTTAAATTCAATTTATAAAAAAAGAAAGAAAAATGGCCTCGCATATCACTAAAATATCTATTTGTTCTAAAATTAGCATAGAAGAAGACAAATTTCCAAAATATCATTAATTAATTTTTATTAGGTTTGAATTTAGTGATTAATGTCTATGATTTAGAATTTAGAAAATACAATTAGAATAAAAGTTTCTCTTTATATTTTATATTTTGTCATAAATTATTTTTAGAATAAAAATTGTTATTTGAAAAAAAATCTCCTTATATTTATATCTTTTGTGTTATTTAAGTCATTTTCTCTATAAAAGATTTTGTTTTTTTTTTTAAACTTTTCATTATTCAATACTCCCATTGGAACCTCTTTATAAAAATATTCTAATTGAAAGCAGATTAAAGTACCTTTCTACTCTTGTATTGTGTTGTATTTACATCAACTAAAAATAAACTTGAATCAAAACTATTCGGGTTTTCTATTTTCTGCTTGCAGTTAATAAAGAAACTTGTTGATTTGAAATTGATATATAACAAAATTACAAATACAAGACATAGATTTGGTTACTTGCTTACACTAAATAAACAAATAATTGTTAAATATCTGAATTATAATTTTTTTATCACACCAAAATCTTCTCTTTCGTTCTCTTACAATCTGCTTCTTCGTCACCACCACCAACCTGGCATCGTCCTCTCTTGAGTCTGACATCATCAAGACCGTAGGAACAGCTTGGTTCGGTATTCGTACACAACTGAACCAGATTCGTCTTCTTCAACAACATACAAGTATCATCATCAGGAACATACACTAAACTCATCCCACATTTGACCACCTCACAAGTCTCGAGCTTCTTGTTCCTTTCATCATCCGTTGCATAGAATTCGAAAGAAGCCTTTGTGTAACAGCAGCTGCTACTCTCTCCATGGAGTTTCTTGAGGTGGAAACAACTGTTGTATCCCATGAAAACATGGTCAGAAGTAAGCTTTCTTGGTTCATGGCTAAGCGATCCACAGGGTTCGTTCCAGCCGGCCAGAGTAAAATCAAATCCTGTGAAGGAACCGTCTTGGTTATCGAATTTGCCGGAGCACTTAACTGAGAAACGCTTAGCACGGTCTTCATAGTCTTTGAATGAGACAACTACAGATAAGGCAAGTCCAACAAAGTTAGTGTCACACCAATGAGGAGGCAATGGGATTTCTAGTGAATGTCCTAGTCTTTGGTGGCAGAACCAGCTTGGTATTTCATTCGCCGGGTAACAGATTCCAACCAGAGGTTCTGGTATAAATCCCTGCGAAAGAAAAAAACAATAAGCATTTTGCTTATTACAATAACGTGGAAGGAGGAGAGGAGAGGATTACCCGGTAATAACGTTTCACAGAAGCATTAGCCATCAACTGACTCTTGACCCGAGCATGACCTACAAGACACTCTTGAGCATCTTGGTTCAGCTTCTGACAGTTGGTAAAGATGAACATAGAATGTATCCTCTCTCCTACTGTCAAAGGAGTCAATGGATTTGCCAGAGTTTCAAGTGACTCACACTCATGAGCGTCCAGATATTGCAGATTCTGTGGAAGGGTTGGTAGAGACTTGAGCATTTTGCAATACTTTAGATCAAACCATTTCAGATTGTGAAGCTGGTTGAAGCTCTCAGGCAGATTCTCGATGTTGTTTCCGCTTAAGCATAAAGACTGCAACAAGGATAGGCCACTTATATCATCTGGTAGTTTGTCCAGACCGCATCGTGAGAGGTAAAGATCCGTTAACTGAGAGCAGCCCAATGGAGGTGGCAAGAAGAACATACTAACAGAAACTTGACTGTTTGTTCCACACAAAGAAAATGTCTTGATATTTCTTAGATGCATCATGTTTGGCATCTCAGTGATGGCTGTATCATCCAGAAGTAAAATCTCCAAAGATTCCATGGCTTCCTTGATTTCCGGAAAAACTTCTAGCTGTGAGCATCCTGAGAGTGTTAGCTCTTGGAGACATTTTAGCTCATAAAGATCAGAAGAAAGATGCTTTAACTTTTTGCAGTTCTTTAAATTCAGCAAAGCAAGTTTTCTCAAGCTTTCAATGGATTCAGGAAGACACTTTATTGCTGTGCCATCTAAAAGTAGAACTTCAACATTTTCTGAGATCATTGGGAATTTCCTGAAACTGGAGCAGCCACTGAGAATAAGAGTTTCCAAGGATTGAGTTTTGAGTCCTTTTGGAAAATTCTTGAGACTTGTGCACTCCCTGAGATTTAGGTAAATAAGCTTCTCCAAACATTTCATGGATGATGGCAACTTCTTCAAACTTGTACATCCTTCTAGATTCAACCTCTCAAGATTTTGAGCATTAGCCAAACCTGAACATCGGCTTAATCTCAACGAGTGACTGAGATCCACCCATTTGAGCATTCCAGCATCCTGTAACAACAGTTCTTGTTATAACTCAGTATTCAATAGGGTGTTAAAATGAGTTAACTCGCACAACTCAACTTAGCTCATGATGAGCTCAGATCTTTCATTGAGTTGGCTCATTTATCATATGAGTTTTACTATGTAAACACGAACCAAATATGAATTTATATAAGATGTTTTACATAACCTAGAAAAATATAGCCCATGTTCATGAAAAATCAAGCCAGCTGAGTCAGCTCATGAGCTCAATCTCATTTTGACATTCCTAGCATTCAAGAGTTTAGCTTATGAGTGATAAAATATACGCATAAAAATATACCTTGTCTCCGTCCCAAATGTCTTCTAACTCACTATATGGCAGCTTAAGGTCTACAAGGTTCTTGGGGTCAAAGTTTAGAAGGAGACTCTGTAGAGGGCATCCATACCAGTGTAGATATGTTAGCTCATCAGGAAGGAAATCAAGCCCCTTACGTAGGAGTAGTTTACAATCCACTTCACATCCACGTGAGCAACGCGAATCATAAATTTTCAGGTATTTGAGATTGCACATCCCTTTGAATGCTTTGGCGCTTAGACGCATTGTTCCTTGTTTTGATGTGTCCAGGAAAATTCCTCTTATCATGTCAGTTCCCTAGCAACCAGGAGGTAGATAAACCATAGTTAATTTAAAGCAAGAGGCTAAAGTATAATACAAAATAGTGAACTGTAAAATCAATTTATAGTTAATTCAGATATGCCATTACCAAGCCTTTGGTGAGCAGGTAACAAATATAGTCACTATCCCATAGTCTAATATGCGACTGAAACTGGGTCCCATGTGGTGATAGCCACCTAGAGCCTCTTATTGCTATGGTTTCTGCTTTTAAGCTAATCTCCTTGCCCATAGTCTGCAACATGTCATGCATCTCGATGCGATTATCAGAAAGAGTAATCAAACATTTGTCAAGTAGATCCTCTATCACATTAGAAACATCCAAACTATGACTGTTGAGAAGACTTTTCACGTAATCAACTTTCTCTGATCTGAAGAAACATGCAATATCCAGAAAAACATTCTTCTGCTCAATGCTAAGCTCCTCATAGCTTGTTTCCAGAACTTCGTAGATATCTCCATGTGACTTGCTTGTCAGCCTATCCAATTTATCTTCCCAGTACTGATTATCCCGCTCACAAAGATCAGACCCTAACACCTTAAGCGCCAAAGGGTGTCCCTTAGCATAATCCAGAACCATATTTGTCAAACCTTGAAACTCTTTTAAAGGGCAAGAGTCGTTAAATGCATTCAAGCAAAAGAGCTTCAAGGCTTCTCTATCATTCAACTTAGGGAGCACATATTTTCGACCCTTGACCGCCTCGACTAGCTTACTATCTCTAGTAGTTATGATGATTCTACTTCCTCCCTGATACCATTTGGAGTGCCCCATAAGATACCTTATCTGCTTCTCATCGTTCACATCATCAAGCACAATAAGCAGCCTCTTGCTCTTAAGGCGACGCTCAAATCTTTCATGTGCATTTCCAGGAGCTCCAATCTCTAGCTCTCTATCATTAAGTAATGTAGAGAAGAGTTTCTGCAGCAAAGACTCTAACCCGCTTCTACTCGAGTTTTCACGGATGTTTGTAAGAAAGCAGCTACCGTCGAATTGGCCTCGCATTCGTCCATACAAGCAATCAGCAAGAGTAGTTTTACCAATTCCGCCCATTCCAATAACGCCAATGACATGAACAGAGTCCAACTCATCGCAACATAAAAGCTTTTCTAGAGTCCCTAGACGCGAGTCTACTCCCACCAGACCTTCGTTGCCAATGGGGGCCAAATCATTCAGTTTCTTGAATGTGTCAACAGCAATCTCGTCCACAAGTTTGGCTTCAGACGTACTATCAAACAAGAAGATGAACAAAGTAACCGAAGTATATAAAAAATAGAGATCAATGTCAGGCCGGTATAGGATTTTGAGGGTAGTATATATTCCCTCAATTTCATTTCAGCTGTTAAGGTAGAGTAAAATTTTAGTTTCAAAATAAATATTGTTTTAGAATTTTCAATGTAAAATATATTAACTTTATATACTATATGATTCATTATATTGTCTAATTTATTTTTCAATTGGTTGGAATATGTTGAGTATATATGTGATGATGTTTTTATTTATAAAATATACAAAATTAAATATTTTATTAATCTACGTGCACAAAACAATTAAAATAGAACCAGTGGAGTATTTAGTTATTTACTAGTGACTTTGATAATATAAAATAAAATCATACAGATCTATGTCTATCCTTTTCAAAAAAATTGGAGATCAAAACCAATGTTTCACTAGGCACAGCCCAGTTCCGACCCTAATCAGTGCAGATCCTTTATAGAGAGCATACCTGAACTCATTGACTACATAGCCGGAGATGTTGAATGCTGTGGTCAGTGCAGCTTCCCACGTTGAAGTCTCTTCCTCCTTAACTTCAGTAAAACTCTTCTTTGGAACATTCTTTAATTCGGACTTGTCCACTTTGTACAAGATTGGTATCACCAGCTGCTGGTTTCTGTCCCTGCACTCTAGGATCTTAACAAGCTCTCGGAGGCACCACGCGGAGTTCGAGTAGTTCTTGGAGAAGACTATGATGGCAATCTTTGAATGCTCGATTCTGTCGAAAAGAGCAGTGAGGTCGTCTCCTCGGCGGAGTTTGTCGTCGATGAAGGAGTCTATTCCTCTAAGGCGGAGGGCTTTTTGGAGATGGCCGGTGAAGTTGTTGCGTGTGTCAAAGCCTCTGAAGCTGAGAAACACGTCGAGCTCTGCAGAGGAAGAAGGAAGAGACTCCATTGGAGAGACGATTCGATGCAATTTGTCTGGTTTCTCCATCTCCATCTGTAACATGAAGTCAACGAAGAACAAAAAGGAGTTTTGGTTTGTGTGATTAATTAATGGTTGATGAGAAGAAAAATGAATCTTCAAATGTTGTGGTAAAAATATGATCTCGAGCTGCTTCCTGAGTTAGAGAAAAGTCTCTGACCCCACAGTAAACCCAATTATTGAATGTTGTATGTGGATCTCAACGAACTCCTAATAAATAAGAAAAATAATACTGTATGATTTTTTTTTTGGTAAAACAAAAAGATTATTTTATTATTCAAACTATTAATGAGCTATCAAATTCAACAGGCTTGTGAGGAAGCTCGTCTTTGGAATGAGATTAACTCTGACCGTCAAGGGACTGTTATGGAGCATGGTTTGAATGGAGAAAAAAAGAGATGGGAACCGCCACTACCAGGATATGTTAAGTGTAACATTCACTCGAACTGGAGAAACGCCAGGATACACAGTGGAATAGCATTGATTATCAGAGATCCTCAAAGCAAAGTCCTTCATCATGCTAGAGATGCCATTACCTTTTATCCGAATAGGTTTACGGCTGAACTTCGTTGTCTGGCTTGGGCGCTTCGTAGCAGGAAGGATTTGGGATACACGGATGTGGTGATTGGATCAGATTTTAGAGAAATTATTGAAGCAGTTAGGAGATCAAATGAATGGCCTCGTTTCCACATTTTTCTTCAAGAGATAGAGGTTCTATGTTCTCTGTTTTGTTCTGTGGCTTTTGAAACAGAGTCTTTTGACTCTAATCAGATAGCAAGAGAGATTGCTCGGAGTGTTCTTCGTGACGGTCGTTTCAACTCATATTTGGCGCTAGGGGACCTGCTTGGCTGCATCAGAGAATCTTAAGAGAAGCCACTTCAAATTGCTCGTAGATATTTTTAAGGTTGAGCGTTTTTTTTGTTGTTTGTCTTGTATGGCACCTGCCTTTCCTATTTTCGTTTCTACTTTTCGTATCATTCTCAATGAAGTTGTTAAAAAAAATGTAACCAAAAAAATATTTTCAAAAATACTTTTTTTATTAACTGATAAAATTTTTTTATACACTTGTTCTCTAATATATAATAAATAATTATTTAAATAAATAAAATAAATATTTTTTATATTTTTGAATTATACTTTTTAAATTATAATTTTTTTGATTTTTTTTTACTTTTTTCCAAAATTTCTTTTTAAAAATCAAAAATTATTTTTGAAACTATTTTTTAAATTTTAATATATTTATTTATATATTTATTAGAATCCTAAATTTCGCATTCCAAAAATTTTATCCCGTCCTTCAACTCTAAACCCTAAGTCTTAGTTATCCCTATGATTATAAATGTCTTTTACTTTTCATTAAAAGTGATGAGTGTAAACATGAAAAGTGGTACTATGAATGTGATATTTTTGGTAATTTCACCAAAACAAATATCTTTATAGAAATATCAAGCAATTCTAGTTAAAAAATCAGCAAACTTATTTTGTGTCTCCAAAAAATTATATATAAATATTCTATTGTAAATATAGGAAAATACAATGTATTGTTTGTATATATAAATATATACATAATTATCAATTTATAACTTTAATAGGATTATTATATATTTACCAAAAAAATTCAAAAAAAAATTATCTTATTTTTATCGACTTATGTTGTATTTTAAATTGATCGAAACTAATTGAATTAATTAATTTATTTTTAATTAATTTATCGATATTAATTTATAGAATTTCTACTATGTTTAGTAATCGACTTTACTTAAGTAGTAAATTTTTAGATTTAACTTGTATGAATAGTAAAATTTTAAACTGATATTTGATTTACTAAAAATAAATACTTACAGTTCCATTTACTTGCTAAAAATTTAGAGCTTACAAGTTACTTGACTTGTCTTATTAATTTTTATCTATAAACTTCTTGCACCTGATTTAATAATTATTTGTAAGTTGATAATTTGTTGGAATTCCAAATTAAATAATTTTACTGTTCATGATAATATTTTATTGCTTTTCCTAAAAATAAAAACTCCAAAATGTTTATATAAATATTGTTTTATGTTTAATTCACTCTATACAAATAGAAATATAAACAAGATATTTCAGTAATTTAGAGAAATTTATTTTTTTCGTTAGTAAAAATGAGTATAAATTAAGGAAATAAGTTAACAATGTCAAATAATTATTTTCTTTTAATATTTGATACTTATTTTATTTTTGTAAACAATTTAAATATAGTAGTTGATGCTCGACTTAATTAAACTAAATACTCAATTTTACAAATCAAGTAGAAGTCAAATACTGTAATACAGGATATGTAACAAGTAAACTAAATACTCAATTAAAACCCACATTAATTATTTGGTAGTGTTTGAATGTAAAAACTAGGAAAGAAAAAGGATGTGGGAAACGATATCCTCTAAACACAACGATATAATCAGAGATTCCGGTTGACGAAAATTTATTTTTATTGATTAAGTATGGTTGAATACAATAAAGGGAATGAAATTGAGATACAACTGAGATCGACTACAAAATAAACTACTTAGAGCTTTAAGGTCGAGGTTGATGTTTGGGTTAGCTCTCTCTAGGATTTCACTAGTGTACCTCTATCTCGATATCTTCTCTTCTTATAGGTGCGATGTAATAACCCTCTTTAAAGAGTAAAACGAAGACAAGGAAAAAATCTTGTAACAGCCGAGAAAATTACTCAAGTAAGTGGAAGTCGGATTGATCTTTTCCCGTGGATGTTTGTGGATCCCAAGGTACATAAAAAAAATTTAGAAAGTCTTAGAATAGTTTTCCATCTGAAGAAATAAATTCTTCAGGAAGTTTAGTGGATTGAAAATGCTTGCGGTTCGGCCTAGAACATCCTAGTCGGACGAGAAAATTAATCGAAAATTTATTATAGGGCCTTAAGATAGGAATGACCTTAGAATTATTTTAGAACAATTTAGGTGTGGGGAAAGCAAGGTTTTGGCCAATGAGAAACATCTTCATCAATCCAGATGAGATAACTAGGCGTTCATAATTAACTATGGCTCGTTTGGGTCCGTTTACGGTGTTTCGGGTGTGTCCGTGACCTGCTGGAGGATGCAGCAGCCAAATTTACTCCTTCCAGAAGCTGGTAATATGTCTCTTATTGATTGGACGTGGTCCAAGCAGCTCATGTTTCTTTCCTATTGGCTGATTTGGTGGCTGGCCACAAATCTGATTTTTATTGGACAGAATTGTGGCTACACACTAACCTGTCTCCAATTGGTTGCATGGGGCAGCCAAGACAGCTCCTGCTTCCCTACCCACGACCTTAAGCTCGCCTTAGTCATTCCCATCACCTATAAATACCCCACACCCCTTAGTTTAGTTTCCACACTAAAAACTTGACAATAGGAAACCCGAGAGAACCCGAGAGCACCCAAACCTTAAGGTAAACCTTCTAGTCTTTAGCTTTTCTTCTAAATTTAGTTTTAAATTCCTTATTTAGATTCAGGTTTATATCCTGGTTCCGACTAATGGAACATTTGGAATCCTTTTATTCTAGGATTAAATTGGTAGAAGCTCTAAGTTGTGCTGGCCGCGAGATAGAAGCGTTTCCAGTCCAAAACTTTCATCTAAGTGTTGAGGTGAGTCTCGGTTATGGATTATGATTGTTGTGTGTGCGACTAGCGCCTGCAAAGCAAGAGTATTGGTTGATGCATTGCTAGGTTGCGCGTTTAGATATATAATGATATGATAATGATTGATGTTTGTGAAAGATATTGAGTTATATCGTCGGGCTGCGGCTCGAGGGGTATAACATGATTGTGATATATTGATGTTGTGTTGCATATACTTATGTCATTGCATTATATTGTTTGGGCCTCGGCTCAGATAATATAACATGTATGATCATATCTTAAGGGGGAAACCCGTAAATCCACGGACTTGATCCGTGAGAGTCCAACACTCGGGTGGATTGTCGTGAGAGTCATTGGTGTCCACTCGAGGCCCGTGCCTTGTCCGGGGCCTTACCAAAATTAGTTCCGGGCAGGACGCGAAGACACGTGTGATAAGGTTAGCTACCCTCGATCGTGTAGCTGCATGATGATGCGGCAAGTGTGTTATCCGGGCCATCGGCTTTTTAGACTTTGTGTTTAGAGTCAATGGGCGCAAGAAGGGATGTGTTATGGACTTCGTATCGAGATAGGAACCAATGGCGAGAGGCAGTCCTCGATGATCGATAATGATCTAACCTCTCGTGAAGAGTGGATGCTTGTTTACATGATTGCTTTATTTTTGCATTGCATATTTTTTTAATATAATTGATCCTTGTTGCTTAATGTTTGATGCATAATGGGGGGATAAATAATTGTTAGGAAACCCGACTCACTGAGCAAAATAGTTGCTCATTAGACTCTTTGTTTTGCAGGTAACCCGTAGTAGTAGGTTCCATTTGGGATCGGAGGAGCACAAAGCTGTTGGTGTAGATTTGCTACCTTTTGCAAACATGTACGTTTTGTAATATGTAAGATATGGTTTTGAACATCGGCCGAGCATGTATAAATTTTTGATGTGGTTGAATTTAAAGTATATATGAATAAAAAAAAATGGGTTTGTGAAATGCTTGGATTCCATATGATACTAGTCCTAGTCCGGGACGAACTAACTAACGGTTTCAAACTCGGGTTGCAAGGCCTTAACTTGGAATCGCTAGGAAACCCGTTCTTGGACATATGATCTTAGGATTTCGGATCTGATCTGGGAACCTCATATCAAATGTTCGGGCACATGGTAGTAGTATCTTCGATCTGGTTAGAGTTCTTTAGTTCGTCGTGCATGTTCTTGTTTGATTGGTGCATAGCAAACTAATTACCTTTTATTTAGTCCGGATCGGGGGTGTTACAACGAAGGTGGTATCAGAGCATGGTTCACTTTGCTCACTTGGGAACCTGTTTTCAATATTTTATCGAGTCAAAGGTGTCGCAAAAGGTATAGAATAGGAAACCAACATGCTCCTTTGTTAGATAAGTTGAGATTAGTACTTACCCTAGGTTGTACTGCAGTATGTTTCCAAGACGTACAAGGAGTGAGGAGCCAATGATGACACCACCAAGATATGGCAACGTAATTCTGAAAACCGCAGAGTCTATTCAAACCTTGAGGTAACAAATGATTCTGCGATAGCACAAGGAAATAACCATTGCTATGAACACGAACAAGAGTCGACTGGAAGAAATCCGACGGATTCACATATGGGCTATGAGCAAGAAGAACGATATGAGGATCTGAGGGAGAGGAATCAAGCACCTGATATGTATGGATCAAGGCGGAATTATGCAACCGCACATAATCCAAGGCGGAATGAATCTGAGTTCATGCACCGGGAAAGGATGCCCGAGCCACGTTGTAGGCAAGAACAGAGGACAGCTGGGAGTTCTGATCCTCTTATAGTAATAGTACAAGGCTTGCTAGATAGACTTGATCATAGAACCGGTGAATCATCAGAGCGAAGACCATCCTCCCCTCCTGATTACCTGAAGATGGTCACGTTAATGAAGAAATTTGGAACCGTTAGATATCCTGGAGGAACATATCCCTTCGAAGTTTCAACATGGCTGAGGAATTTGGAGAAAAACTTTCAGGCCATCCACTGCCCTGATAATTTCAAGAAGGATGTGGCAATATACTACTTGACCAAAGATGCTTCTGATTGGCGGAATAACGTGGAAGAATACTATATGAGAAGAGAGATCGACTGGGAAGATTTTAAAACAAAATTTGAACGGAAATACTTCCCACCTGAAGCAAAAGACCGGCTGGAGATTCAATTCTTGGAGTTAACTCAAGGCAACCGGAAAGTCAGGGAGTATGAGGCAGAGTTTACAAAGCTAAGGAAATATTCTCCTTATGGAGCAAGGAATGAAGGTGCACTAATTCGAAGGTTTATAAGAGGATTGCGAGCGGATTTGGCTAGCCGACTGCAAGTAGTGAAGTTTCATATCCTTTATGAATTGGCGGAGATAGCGGTAAATGTTGAAGAAGGTATGGAAAAGGAGCAAGCCATGATGAAGCATGCAGAGCCAACTCGCAGAACTGAAGGGCTAGGAGTACGAAGAATGAATAATAAAGGACAATTTAATCGAGGGAGAGGCAGAGGAAGAAGGAATGACAGATGGTTTACAAATGGCCCAGATGTGTGTTACACTTGTGGTGGTACAGGACATTTTTCTAGCAGTTGTCCTTATAGTCAGGGAAGAAAAGCCCCTGATTATATTACTTGCTTCTCGTGTGGTGAGAAAGCGCATTATACCAACAGTTGTCCCCATAAGAGACAAGTTACGCTTCCAGCACCACCTACTAGACTAGCGATTGAACCAGCCTCGAAGCGCCAGGCAGTTGGAAAGCAAGTGAATGCTTTAGAGTTAGGAAAACCCGAACCACAACAGCCCCATCAGGGACCGATCACAGGTAAGTAGGGTTTTAACTCATTGCTTGTTTATGTGAATTTGATGCATGAAATATAAAAAATGTGAAATAAATATTGTTTAGGAACATTGTGTGTTGGTGGAGTTTATGTGCATGTTTTCTTCGACTCGGGTGCCACACATAGCTTTGTGATACCCGAGGTAGTGTCGAGTTTTAAAGGAACCTTTACTAGAGTAAAGGTATGTGTTTCAGTTAGAACCCCTGGGAACCATAACATTCGTGCCGATAGTTGTGTACTTGGGATTCCAATCTATGTGGGATCAACGGTTTATCTGGCAGACCTGCTAGTTGTTCCTTTAGGACAACACAAAGTGATTTTGGGAATGGACTGGCTGTCGAGATACTACGCGCAGTTGGATTGTGGTCGAGGAAGAATTACACTTGAAGAAAGAGGACAACCATCAACGACATACTATGGAATATGTCCAAGTGCTGGAGTGTCACTTGTATCTGCCTTAAGAGTTGAGAAAGATTTGATCAAGGGCGAGGTATATCATGTAACTCTAACTACCCTTGGAGGAGAATTGAAAGAAGTGACAAAGTTGGAAGAGATAACAATAGTAAATGAATGCCAGGATGTATTCCAGCCATTGGAAGGATTGCCCCCACCACGAAGTGATCCTTTCACCATTATATTAGAGCCGGGAGCAGTTCCAATAGCTAAGGCACCTTATCAAATGGCTCCAGCTGAGCTTGCTGAATTAAAGAAGCAGTTGGAAGATTTGATAGAAAAAGGATTTATCAAACCGAGTTCTTCACCATGGGGAGCACCAGTCTTATTTGTAAAGAAGAAAGACGGTACCATGCGGTTATGCATCGATTATAGAGGGATTAACAATGTTACAGTAAAGGACAAGTATCCCTTGCCAAGGATCGATGAATTGTTGGATCAGCTTCAGGGGGCAAGCTGGTTCTCAAAGATAGATTTGGCATCGGGATACCATCAAATCCCAATATCAGAGTTCGATATCATGAAGACGGCTTTTAGGACCCGGTATGACCACTATGAATTTGTGGTAATGCCTTTTGGTCTTACTAATGCGCCGGCTGCTATCATGCGCTTGATGAATGATATATTTCGTGATTACTTGGATAAATTTGTAATCATCTTTATTGATGATATACTTATTTATTCCAAGAGTAAAAAGGAACATGCAGAGCACCTCCAAAAGGTGTTGGAGCGATTAAGAAGCCATAAGTTGTTCGCCAAGTTTAGTAAATGTAGTTTCTGGAAAAGGAAGATTGGATTCCTTGGTCATCGAGTGTCAAAGAAGGGAGTTGCAGTAGATCCTGAAAAGGTTAAAGTAGTTAAGGACTGGCCACGCCCTACCAGCGCTACCGAGGTTCGAAGCTTTCTAGGATTGGCTGGGTATTATCGAAAGTTTGTGAGGAACTTTTCCATCATGGCCAAACCCTTGACGAGGCTGACTGGGAAAGAGATATCATTTGAATGGGATAAGAAAGAGGAAAAGGCTTTTACACAATTAAAGGAAGCTTTGACGACATCACCTATTCTTGCATTACCTACTCCAGGAAGACCTTACACAGTATACACTGATGCTTCTCGAGTAGGACTGGGTTGTGTACTGATGCATGATGAAAAGGTCATCGCCTATGGTTCAAGACAGTTAAGGAAGCACGAGGAGAATTACCCCACCCACGATCTAGAGATGGCCGCAGTGGTATTTGCTTTAAAAATATGGAGATCCTATCTTTATGGCGAGACGATTCAAATCTTTACTGATCACAAGAGTCTCAAGTTTCTCTTTACTCAGTCAGATTTGAATTTGAGACAAAGGAGGTGGATGGAGTTTATCACGGATTATGACTTACAAATCCAATATTATGGGAACCGAAATTCACACTGTCGATTTCCGTTTAAATAAGGAAACTAGGAAAACCCTAATTTCCCAGAGGACCCGGATATCTGTTAATTACCACACGTCAAGCAATCAGAACACGAGAATAACAACGATAAAAGTAAGAAATCGAAAAGAGAGAGCAAAGTAGATCTTTATTCCGAATCTGCGTATGAGCGTTACAACAAGGTATAAGCCTGGGCTCGAGAGCTGTCGGCGAGATTCCTAGTTCTAGCAACCCTAAGACGGCTAAACCTAATTGAGTCGTAGCTCGAAATAACAAAAACGGAAAATTGCCTAAATTGCTCTAAGTGCTAAGTTTGCTCTGAAAAAGTCCTCTTCCTTGCTCCTCGCCTAGGACTCCTTATATACTAGCTCCAAGGTCGGTTTACGCTTTTACTCTTCTGCCCTTAAGCCGTCATAGCATAAAAATGGAGATATTCCATTTTTCCCGATCTTCACAATTATCTTCAAAACTTCCGTATTTATCCGCGGAAACTTGACATTTATCCTTCCTTGTGGGCCAAGCGTGAACCATGCTGTGGTTCACAGGCTTTTGGTTAGGGAAAATCGTAGGATGGGCCTCGAGTCGTGTTTTAGGTCCCTTGGGGCCGTCTTCCGACTCGACACGTTTACTACGAGTTTTCCGCGGTTTCTAATACGCGAAGTTTTATCGATGAATTAGAATAGCGGGAAACATGGACTGAGCTTGCTACGGTCTTCGGAAGATAGCATTCGAAGGTTTGACGAGAATGCAAGGACTGGTGTCGTATCGATGTTCGGAAAGGTTCAATCGCTACACAGCGACCGAACTTTGGCTCGAGCCCGGTCGCTATGTAACGACCGAGCGAGACGAGTGCTCGGTCGCTACGTAGCGACCGAGCGGGACGATCGCTCGGTCGCTACGTAGCGACCGAGCTTTGGCTCGAGCTCGGTCGCTACGTATCGCTACGTAGCGACCGAGCGGGAATAGCGACCGAGCGGGACGATCGCTCGGTCGCTACGTAGCGACCGAGCTTTGGCTCGAGCTCGGTCGCTATGTAGCAACCGAGCGGGACGATTGCTCGGTCGCTACGTAGCGACCGAGCGGGACGATCGCTCGGTCGCTACGTAGCGACCGAGCTTGGCTGAGCTCGGTCGCTACATAGCGACCGAACGGGACGATCGCTCGGTCGCTACGTAGCGACCGAGCTTTGGCTCGAGCTCGGTCGCTACGTAGTGACCGAGCGGGACGATCGCTCGGTCGCTACGTAGCGACCGAGCTTCGCTCGGGTTTGGTTGCTGCATAGCGACCGGACGGCGTGTATGCGTGGTGACCGAGCTTGGTTTGTTCGGTTTGAATCCCAAAGGATACTTCTTCGTAAAAACTTCGTATTGGTTTTTTTTACGAAAATTACATCTCTTCTTTTACTATCTCTTTCGGAAATACGATCTCCGAGGATTTTCGTGTGGTAATTCCGTCGTAACCGTTTTTGACCCCAACAGTTAGCCCCCCAGCCCATTAGGATCATGCATCGTAGGATCCTAGCGTGCGGTTAGGCATGTTTGGCAAGTTAGGCGTGATGGATGGAATTAATATCCGAAAGTCCGAGCTTGAATAGTAAATCCTCATGCATTATAAGAAGGGAGGTAACTTGTTCCATAATTTTTTCACTTTCTTGTTTTTCTCTAAGATCTTTCTTAAAAAACTTTCTATCTTTCTCTCCACCCTTTTTCTCTATTCTCTCAAGAGAATTGTAAAGATGTCGAGCAAGAAAAAGATTGCGAGAAAAGGGTCTTCGTCCGCGAGTCCTTATGAAGAGCTCATCGTTCCAAAGATGGAGTTCGTGCCTCACTCGGTGCATCCTGCCGAGAACGAGGCATGGTGGGTTGCTCATTATGGCTCGTTGACCCCTCCCAAGGAGAAGCCATTCCCGGTCCTGGTCCATCGTGGAGTCGAGGAAGAGGATGCAAGCAGGACTACTGACGAGTTTCTCGCGACGATGCGATCGTTCTACCACATCCCGGATGCTGTGGACTTCCGGGTTCCCTGCCGCGGGGAATGTGCTAACAGCCCCCCGGAGGGTTACTTTACTTGCTATGAGGCGTTCGTAGTGCGTTGTCGCCTATGGTTCCCCATACCCGAAATTCTCGTCCGAGTGTTGGATCGTTTCGAAGTTGCGATAAGTCAGTTGACACCCCTCGCCATTCAGCATCTTATTGGGATCCTGATCCTAAGCTACGAGCATGGCCTTTCCCTTTCCGTTGATCATTATGAAGCGCTTTTGAGGCTTCAACTTGTCAGGGGTACGGATAAGCATAGGTCGGTCCCTCGGAAATTTATGTCAGTGGTTAAGAAGTTTATTTCGAACTTCAACTCGTGGAAGAAGTTTTTGTTTCTTTGTTCGTATGGACGCTGTATCCGTCGAAGAGAGTTGCATTCCACTGTTCCGGAGGTTGCCGAATGATCGTCCCTTCATCAACCCTTTCGCTCCGTTCCCCGAGGACATCAATTCGGTGAGGGATCTTCTCAGGAATGGTCCCTTCTTCTGGACTTCTTTTACGCCGAAGAGGGTTCGGAAGGCACTGAGATTCGTGCAACCCGGTCCTACTTTGGATGCGGACACGGGAAGCGAATCCGAACCCGACGACCAGAATCCCGTCGAAGCTCCAACAGCTGTGACGGAGTCGAGCTCTTGGAAGGGAAAAGATGTCGATCTTGGCGACATAGAGTTTTCGATGGATGGCTCTATGCTTCCAGGATGGGATCCGAACCTTGCTTACGGCGACGGGAGCGGTTCGAGCGAGGCCCCTATTCCGGATTTCGATGATTTCTTTGCTGGGCTGCCATCGGGTTTCGATGCTCCTCCTCCTACAAAAGAATCGGCGAGGCCGAGAGTCATTGCGGAAGGATCTCGCATCATCAATGGGGTTAGTTTTTTGAGAATTTTTTGGTGATTGTCCTGTGTATATGTTTATAACATGCCAATCGATTTTGCAGGGCCTGAGCTTGCTGGGCTCGGCCATTGAGGCGGGCCATAGAGAAGCCATGGTCTACCGCTTCAAAGCGGAGAAAGCGGAGCGGGATCTCGCTCGCGTGCAAGGCGAGATGCTGGAGCGAGAGGCGCAACTTACTCGTGATCATGCGCGGGCTGTTCGTAAAGCGGAGAGGAAAGGCAAAAGAGAAATCGTCGAGGTGATGAAGACTCGTGCATCTCAATTTCAGGTTGAGTATGGGAACCTCAAGAATGCCTTTACCTCGGTGGGTGACTTTCGCGAGTGCCGCGGTTCGGTCGGAAGTCTTTGGAGGACGCGAGCCGATGACTATGTGTTTGAAGAGGAAATGAGCTTGATGAAGAGTGGGATGAGTGAACGTGCCCATGCTGAGGCGCTTATCCCTCCGATTGACGAGAAGATTCAAGGGTTCTGGGATTCCATCCCGGTTTCCCCTGATACCGAGGAGGTTCCGACCGGGTTTCCCGATGGTGGCGAGGAAGTGGATCGTCCCGCGGATGCGTTCGGCGCTTCGTTGTCCGGAGACTTTGACTTTGGATTATGAGGGGCGGATTAGTTATCCTTTTATCTGTTTTCGGCCAAGTGTGGCCCTTTGAATTTGGATTTTGTTTAGGCCTAGATGGCCGTATTTGTATTTACCGGGACTGGCCGTTGGTGGCTTTGAATCCCTTGCCGCTTTGCGCGGTTTATTTATATGATAAATGTTTTGTTTCGAGTTTTCCTGAGTAGGGTTGAAGTAAATACGAGTTGTCGTCTCGTATTTAGTTCTGATTAGACGTTCAATCTGTTGGTTCGTTCGTGATTTTCGTAAAAATTTACTTATCTTTACGATTTTTGAGAACATTGAGATATGAACGGAGACACATGGTTTAGGATCTCGTATCTTTTAGATATCATGCCTTGAGATGTTTGAGACCAGAGCGGTGGGTTTAGGGCAAGACCTAGGTTTACTTTCGGTTAAGGTTTGTGCGGTGACTAGCCGGCTATTGTTTTTCCTATTGCGATTTCTTCCTGACTCGCACCGATTTAAAGTCCGCGATATGTTCTCGGCTTATATGACTTGTATGGTACGAATCGAGCATCTTCTCAGAATCAACTGGAAGTGCTAAACCAAAATTTCGAATTTTTGTTGTAGCGCGCTTTTGTCCTTGTGCTGGACGTTTTTAAAGATCAAAAGAGTGATCGGATTGCGTTTGTTTAAGACGGCTGGCGTGTTCGTCGGGGCCAATCGACGAACGGGGTGTAAGGTTTTTGGTGGTCGCGTTCGGACAATTTGTTAGCATTGTCCTCGTATTTTAACTTTTGCGACGTCTCGCAGTTATTTCGAGGATTATACGTGTATTTTTGCGTGTTTGAAAGGCGATAATCTTTACGATTTTTGGGCCGGAAGGGGCCGCAGATAAGAGTCTTAACGTTTTCAGGCGTGTCCTGAAAGTTTCTCTTGTGTTTTACTGAAGCGTAAACGTTTTCGATAAAATGGACAACGTATATTGTAGTAAAAGTTTTTGAAGTTTCTAAAAACTCGATTACAATAACGAGTATACGCACCCACTCCCCCCCCCACCTTTTAGAGAGGGGGATAGCTGAACTCGTCTTTTGACGAGCTGCCTACGTACCCCTTTCGAGGATCAAGCCATCTCGTAGTTCTGTTTCATGCCGCGAGTGTTCTTACTCGGCGGTAGATGTCGCGATGTCCGCCTTGACCGTGTCGATCGTGGCTGGGTCGACGCTATTTTCCGGATGTTCCGGTTGAGTTGTCGCGTGGGCTTCGGATTTATGTCGAGCTTCGACGTCCGCTGCGTTTGCGTCGATAGACGATTTTACTTCGTCTTCTCCCGGGGCGCTTTTGGCTGAAGATCGATCTATCTTCGCGCGTTTGCCGTTTACGGAAGCCGTGATTTGCCTTAACTTATGCTCCGCGAGGAAGCACAGTCGCGACTGTTTTTGGCATCCCCAGATGGCCGCGACTCCGCTCGGCGTTGGGAACTTGAGACTCAGGTGGTAGGTTGACGAAACTGCCTGCATGGCGTTGAGCCATGGGGGTTCCCATGATCACGTTGTAGATAGCGGGATGATCGACTACCGCAAATTCGACGATTTTCGTGATCTCCTTGGCCATGACTGGCAATTGGATTGATCCGAGAGTCATCGACACTTCGCCTGAAAAACCCGTGAGTGGTTTTGGCGTTGGAATTACTTCTCCGAGTTCGATACTCATCCGCTTGAGAGTGTCGCGGAAGATTACGTTGACCGTGCTTCCCGTGTCGACGAGTACCCTTCCGACTTCTAGATCTCGTATGACGAGATCTATGACAAGCGGGTCGCAGTGAGGTTGGTCGATACTGCCGGCTTCTTCCTCTGTGAAGGTGATCGAGCAACTTTGGCCGTCTCGAGGAGGAGACCATGTAGGCCAATGTGCACTTGATTCTGCCTTCCGTTGGTAAGCCTTGATGGCCGACACGGTATCGCCGCAGTATTGTGATCCTCCGATGATCATATTGACTCTGCGACGATTGTTATCGTTCCCTTTGTCATCCGGCCTCCTACCGCGTTTATCCCCAGGATGGTTTCGTTGAGGGGATTTTTCAGCGGGCGGATTTCTATCTGTCTTTGGAGGCCGATCAGAATCGAGGATGAGATCCTTGACGCTAGTTACTTCCGAAAGCTCTCCAGCGAGTAGCTTCGCGGCCAGTCTTGCTCCCAAGACTTTGCAATTGGTCGTGGAGTGTCCTCGGGATTGGTGGAACTCGCAGAAGGTGTTTTCGTCATACCCTTGATTGCGAGTCCATGTGTTGCCCATGGTCCAGCCTTGATCCGAACTGATCGCATAGTTATGCGCCCCTTGGAGATCTTCCCCCTCGTGATGGACGTACTTGTCGTTACGAGAGTTCTTCTTTTTCCCCTTCGGATCTGCGTCTTTCGAGGATGGTCTTGCCGGCTTATGTTTTTGCGATAAGACTTTAGTTTCTTCCTCGACTATGATGTAGTCCGTTGCTTTGTGGAGGGCGTCCTGGATCGTTCGCGGTTTGTCGAGAGTTATCCATTTTCTGAATTTTGACTTGTACCAGAGCGTCTTTCTCAGCGCGTCGATGGCCACTTTGTCGCTTATCCCGCTGACTCTGGACATTATCAGCTTGAACCGACTGATAAATTCGCGGAGGGGTTCGTCTTCCCTCTGGGAGAGACTCCAGAGGTCAACATCGGAGGTTTCCCTGTCTATGAATACAGAGTACTGTTTGAGGAATTCCGATGCGAGCTGTCGAAAACTCCCGATGGTGTTGCGACGAAGGCGTGCGAACCATTCGAGCGCTGCTCCTTCGAGATTTTCGACGAACAGGCGGCAATAGCCGGCATCTTTTTCGCCGTCCTTCAGTCTTGCTCTTCCCATCGCGATGTGGAAAGCCTGAAGGTGCGCTTTTGGGTCGGCCGTACCATCGTTCTTCGGTACTTTGATCTTTCCCGGATCGGACACCCTCATGTCCGAAATGCGACTGGTAAAGGGGGTCTTTCAAGCTCCTTCCAGCAGTCGATCGATCTCGGGGGCAGCACTAGTAGCATGATGGATTTGAGACTTAACGGCTCTCACTTCTGCCGCAGTCTTAGTGATGTAGTCGCGAAGATCGCGGATATCCGATGTCTCGTCAGTGGATTTCCGAACCTGTCGGCGTTTACTGCGAGTGAGCTCGGTTTGCCTTTCGGCCAGCTCCTCTTGTTCGTTCTAATAGGCGACTTCTTCTTCTTCCGTCATTGGTTTTTCGAACGGGGAGCCTTCCTGATAGAACCAAAATAAGGATCACTCTTTCGGTAAGGTTGATATGAACTCAGATCCGAGAGGATTGAGAACTGATGGATCGAAGGGTGACACTAAGGGTTGCGGATTAGCCCAAAGATACTACCAGAGATTCGAAGGTTGCCGGATGTGACACACCGGTCCAACACAACGAAGTGGTTCGCTTGGAGATGACCTCACCAAGAGAAGTATGAATGTTCTAAGCAAAGAACAATGAGAGAAGACTCAAAATAAGCAAAGGAAAATCGATGTCTTTTTATTAAGGGGGATCATCACATACTTATAAGGTTTGTGAGTCAAAGAAACATAAAGACATTTGTGGGAAAAGACAACATAGAAAATAGAAATGAATGAAAATAAGACATAGAAACTAGAAATGAAGACTTTGACTAAAGACTGGTCAAGGTGCGGATTCTTGTGTTGACTGGTCCAGATTCACAAAGACGTCCAGGTTCATCCTCTGGTGATCAGGTCGTTCGCGGTAAGGAGCAGGACGGATGTAAGGCTGCCCGCATGATTGATCGTCGATGATCCATGAACGGATGAAGAGATAGCTCGACCCAAATCTTCAGAGAGCTTAAGTATCCTTCCTTTGGAGTAGTTGGAAGCATCGATCATCATGAAATCATCAAAGTGGTTGGAAAGGTCGTGATCAGCCTGATCCGGGCGTGCGGTACGTCCCAAACGGGCCAGGAAAGACAGGTTAAGTCCGGAATCTGATTCTTCTCGATGATCATGGGTTCTGGCTTGACTGTTGGCTCTAGAATGGCGAATGGGTCGGGGAAGAACGCCTGTGGTTTGGCTGATTTGGTCATCAGGTCGTGGATCCATCCTTAGGTCACGTCCGGGTGCACGCGGGTCGATCCGGTACACGGTTCTGTCCGTTGATCTGGAACGGCTAAATGGCTGAACCTCAGTTGGACTGATCTGATCGTCCTGGTCACCATGCTGAGTCTGCTCCACGTCCTGGTCCAGGTCCTGGGTTCTATCATTCCCTCCCTCTTCAAAAGGATTTGACCACAAATCCGGATCATCTGCGCAAAAAGGAGATAAATCAGAAACATTAAAACTTGAAGAGATATCATACTTACCCTGAAGATCAAGCTGGTAAGCATTGTCATGGAGTTTCCTGAGAATCTGGAATGGACCATCGACCCGGGGCATGAGTTTGGACTTCCTTTGTTCCGGGAATCGTTCCTTCCTCATGTGGACCCAAACAAGATCACCTTCCTGGAAGATCACTTCTTTCCTTTTCTTGTTTGCAAGTCGTTTGTAGCCCTCGGTCTTGGCTTCAATGTTGGTACGAACCTGTTCATGCAGCTTCTTGATCGTGTCCACCTTCCTCTTGCCATCTGTACTAACTCGTTCACTCAAAGGCAAAGGTAAAAGATCAAGTGGAGACAAGGGATTAAATCCATAAACAACCTCAAAAGGAGAAAACTTAGTAGCTGAATGCAAAGCATGGTTATAAGCAAATTCAACATGAGGCAAACATTCTTCCCAAGTCCTAAGATTCTTTTTAACCAAAGATCTAAGCAAAGCAGATAAGGTTCGGTTAACTACTTCAGTTTGCCCATCAGTTTGCGGATGACAAGTTGTAGAGAACATCAATCTAGTACCTAGCTTAGACCACAAGGTCTTCCAAAAATAGCTAAGGAACTTAGCATCACGATCAGAGACAATGGTCTTAGGCATTCCATGCAATCTAACAACTTCCTTAAAGAATAAATCTGCAACTTGCACAGCATCATCAGTTTTGTGACAAGGAATGAAATGAGCCATTTTCGAGAACCTATCAACAACCACAAAGATAGAATCTCGTCCAGCTTTAGACCTAGGCAATCCAAGCACAAAATCCATAGAAATGTCTACCCAAGGATGAGAGGGAATGGGTAGAGCTGAGTACAAACCGTGGTGTGATGCTTTAGGCTTAGACTTCTTGCACACCACACATCGGCTACAGATCCTCACAACATCTTTCATCAGACTCGGCCAGTAGAAATGGTCATGAACCGCCTTGTAGGTTTTCTTGACTCCAAAGTGTCCCATAAGCCCACCTCCATGAGCTTCCCTGAGAAACAACTCCCTCAAAGAACATTGGGGCACACACAAACGGTTATCAAAGAACAAGAAACCAGAATTTTGAAAGTATTTGCCATAAGCAACCTTTGAGCATTTTCGAAAAATCTCTTTAAAATCCTGATCAGAAGCATAAAGATCCTTGATAAATTCAAAGCCAAGCAATTTAGTTTCAAGGGCTGAGAAAGAGTGTACCTTCGAGACAATGCATCGGCCACAACATTCTCCTTACCTTGTTTGTACTTGATCACATAAGGGAATGTCTCAATGAACTCCATCCAACGAGCATGCCTCTTGTTGAGCTTCTGCTGACCCTTAAGGTGTCTTAGAGACTGATGATCAGTGTGGATGATGAACTCCTTAGGCCAAAGATAGTGCTGCCACGTTTGAAGGGCCCTCACCAAGGCATAGAGTTCTTGGTCGTATGTGGGGTAGTTGAGCATGGCTCCTCCAAGCTTCTCACTGAAATAAGCCACTGGTTTTCCATCCTGCATCAACACAGCACCAATACCAACACCAGAAGCATCACATTCGATTTCAAAAGCTTTAGAAAAATCTGGAAGTACAAGTAAAGGGGCGTGAGTCAACTTCCCTTTAAGGATTTCGAATGCTTCTTCCTGAGCTGGTCCCCATTTGAACCCCACGTTCTTCTTGATTACTTCAGTAAGAGGAGCGGCCAAGGTACTGAAGTTTTGAACAAATCGCCTATAGAAGCCGGCAAGACCATGGAAGCTTCTTACTTCACCAATGGTGGTCGGAATCGGCCAGTCCCGGATTGCTTGGACCTTCTGCTCGTCTACTCTTAAGCCATCTGCACCTACAACAAAACCTAGAAAGACCACATGATCTGTGCCAAAAGAACACTTTCCAAGGTTAGCAAACAAACGTTCCTTTCTAAGGACTTCAAGAACGGATTTCAAATGCTGCTTGTGCTCATCAAGGCTTTTGCTGTAAATAAGAATGTCATCAAAGTAAACCACAACAAAATGACCAATAAAAGACCTCAAGACATGATTCATTAGGCGCATGAAAGTACTAGGTGCATTAGTGAGACCAAAGGGCATGACAAGCCACTCATACAAACCTAGTTTTCTTTTAAAGGCCATTTTCCATTCATCACCTTCTTTCATCCTAATCTGATGATAGCCACTTCTCAAATCTATCTTAGAAAAGTACTTAGAACCATGGAGTTCATCAAGCATATCATCAAGACGAGGGATAGGATGTCGATACTTTACCGTGATGTTGTTTATGGCCCGGCAGTCCACACACATCCTCCAGGAGCCATCCTTCTTTGGTACAAGTAGAACAGGCACAGCACAGGGACTGAGACTCTCTCTGATGTATCCCTTCTCAAGCAAGTCGTTGATCTGTTTCTCCAGCTCCTTGGTCTCGACCGGATTGGTGCGGTACGCTGGTCGGTTCGGTAGAGAGGCGCCCGGAACGAGATCGATCTGATGCTCAATGCCTCTCACCGGTGGCAATCCTTTGGGATTTTCTTCTGGAAACACATCAGAATAATCCTGCAAGATACCTAAAAACTCACTCGGAATCTCCGGTGCAAGGTCAGAAGAAGATGAGGCCAAGAGAGACTCTTTATAAATCAGTAAGAGAAATGGCTTTTGAGAGCAAAGAGACTTTCTTACCTGACTTTCTTTGACAAAGAAATTGGAGTTCCTGGTACTGGTCTCAGGTTTATCAGCTTTAGAGTCTTGGTCTCGGTTCTTCTTAAGTTGGACTTGGTCTTGATGGACTTCCGAAGGCGACAAAGGCACCAAGGTGATCTTCTTTCCCTTATGATCAAATGAATGCCGGTTTGTGAAACCATCATGCACTGCCTTCTTGTCAAATTGCCAAGGCCGGCCCAAGAGAACATGGCAAGCATCCATGGGAAGCACATTGCACACAACCTCGTCCTCATATCGGCCAATGGAAAGTGGAACCGTGACTTGCTCCTTCACATACTGTTCTCCAGCCTCATTGAGCCACTCCAACCTGAAAGGACGAGAAAGAGGCCGAGTAACAAGCCCAAGTTTCTTTACAAGGGTGTCACTAGCCACATTAGTGCAACTACCTCCATCAATGATTAAAGAACAAACTTTATCAGAAATGAGACATCTAGAGTGAAAGAGATTCTCCCTTTGTTCTTTGTCATTGGATTTTGGTTGGACACTCAAGGCACGCCTAGTAACCAGTAGTGAACCATGGCTCGGTTCTTCAAGAACATCCTCATCATAGATCGGATAAGAACTCTCCACAAAGGTCGAGCAAAACTCATTGATCACTCCATCGACCTCCTCATCAAAGATGGGATCAGTGGTGTCGTCCAAGACTCTCCTAGTAACAAGAAGGGGACCATGAACCGGGAAGTCAAGTGCTTCTTCCTCATTATCATCATACACTGGTCCGAGATCCTCCTTATCTTCTTCAGATTCGACTTCTCCATTCTCCAAGAGCACCATCACCTTTTGGTTTGGACATCGGTTGGCATAGTGGCCAAGGCCATGACACCTAAAGCATTGGATGTCTCTGGTTCGTTTGGTAGCCTCTTCTTTCTTTTCTCTATCAACACGAGCAGGGACATTAGTCTTAAAAGCTGTATTTGTTGTGGAAGAAGACTTACCCTTGTCTTGATAGTTTGGCTTGGGAGCAAAGGTCGGTTTAGAGGCAAAGGTCGGTTTAGTGAGACCCTTTCTCTTGACTTGTTGCTCGATCAGCACGGCCTTGTGTAGCATCTGCTCCATGCTGTCATAGTCCTCCAGCTCCATGCGGTCTTGTATGTCCCGATTGAGCCCGGTAAGAAATCTGGCCATGGTGGCGTCTAAGGGCTCTTCTACATCAGCTTTGATCATCAAGGTCTCCATCTCCTGGTGATAGTCCTCAACTGACTTAGAACCTTGAAGCAAACGCCTGAGTTTATGGTGTAGATCTCGGTGGTAATGGTCGGGAACAAAGCGTCTCCGCATCAGCATGGAAAGCTCATCCCATGTATCAACTGGCGCCTCACCTGCTCTCCTCCTGCTAGTCACAACTCGATCATACCAGTTAATAGCATAGCCAGTAAACTCAGCAGCAGCAAGTCTAACCTTTTTAATATCAGAAAAATTTTGACAATCAAACACAAGTTCAATTTTTCTTTCCCATTCAAGAAAAGCATCCGGATCATTTTTGCCATCAAAACTTGGAATTTTCAATTTCAAACCACTCAAGCCATCATTGGTTCTTTCATTTCTACCAAAAGGATTGACATCACCTCGGTTTTGATGCCTAGGAACTCTCCTTGGACGGTTGATGGATCGATCATCATCATAAGACTCTTCTCGGATTTCTAGGTCGGACCGGCTGTTCCTCCTTGGATGGTCACGTCTGGTTCTGGTTCTGGTTCGTGACTGAGTTGGTCGGCTCTGAAGTTCATCAAGCCTCTGATGGATCGCCTCCAAACCTGTATTCAACAAGTTAGACATAGAGTCATTGAGAGCACGCATTTGCAAGTTAGACAATCCGGCATATGAATTTCCGGGTCGGTTTCTTTCTTCTTCACTATCCATGGTTTCCTGAAAACTTAAACAAGGTAAAGTTAGATTAAAAAAACCTCACACACTCAGGTGTTTATCCTCACCCACACACGTGTTTCACTCAATTTTTGTTGGTAATCACACAAGAGAGTTCCTCCCAAAGTTCTAAGAGAGCAAACTAGATCACCCAATGAGCAAAACCAAGTGAACCACAAAGATCAAGAGAGAAAGATAAGAGATTTAGAGGGGAACCCGCCTTAACCTCCTCAAAGACCGGATTTCTCTTCGGCCAGCAGGCTTTCTCTTCCACCACCACACCACAAACAAATCAAACTTTGGAATATCTTTTTTTTTTTTTAAACTTTTCTTTTTTTTTTTTTATAGATCTTTCTTTTTTTTTTTTTTTATGGGGGTAATGAGGGGCCCGGGTTCAAGATAGATAGATAAGAAATTTAGATGAAGAATATGGAAGATGAGATGAAATGGATTGAAAAAGAGTTACCGAGAGAGTGGCTCTGATACCACTTGATAGAACCAAAATAAGGATCACTCTTTCGGTAAGGTTGATATGAACTCAGATCCGAGAGGATTGAGAACTGATGGATCGAAGGGTGACACTAAGGGTTGCGGATTAGCCCAAAGATACTACCAGAGATTCGAAGGTTGCCGGATGTGACGCACCGGTCCAACACAACGAAGTGGTTCGCTTGGAGATGACCTCACCAAGAGAAGTATGAATGTTCTAAGCAAAGAACAATGAGAGAAGACTCAAAATAAGCAAAGGAAAATCGATGTCTTTTTATTAAGGGGGATCATCACATACTTATAAGGTTTGTGAGTCAAAGAAACATAAAGACATTTGTGGGAAAAGACAACATAGAAAATAGAAATGAATGAAAACAAGACATAGAAACTAGAAATGAAGACTTTGACTAAAGACTGGTCAAGGTGCGGATTCTTGTGTTGACTGGTCCAGATTCACAAAGACGTCCAGGTTCATCCTCTGGTGATCAGGTCGTTCGCGGTAAGGAGCAGGACGGATGTAAGGCTGCCCGCATGATTGATCGTCGATGATCCATGAACGGATGAAGAGATAGCTCGACCCAAATCTTCAGAGAGCTTAAGTATCCTTCCTTTGGAGTAGTTGGAAGCATCGATCATCATGAAATCATCAAAGTGGTTGGAAAGGTCGTGATCAGCCTGATCCGGGCGTGCGGTACGTCCCAAACGGGCCAGGAAAGACAGGCTAAGTCCGGAATCTGATTCTTCTCGATGATCATGGGTTCTGGCTTGACTGTTGGCTCTAGAATGGCGAATGGGTCGGGGAAGAACGCCTGTGGTTTGGCTGATTTGGTCATCAGGTCGTGGATCCATCCTTAGGTCACGTCCGGGTGCACGCGGGTCGATCCGGTACACGGCTCTGTCCGTTGATCTGGAACGGCTAAATGGCTGAACCTCAGTTGGACTGATCTGATCGTCCTGGTCACCATGCTGAGTCTGCTCCACGTCCTGGTCCAGGTCCTGGGTTCTATCACTTCCCGAGCGGATCGGCTTCTGGTCCTTCTTGGATGTCTGTCGACATCCTCGTCGGTGTCGTTGGAGACATCGCTAGGATCCAGGTCAATGTGTTCGGCTTCGTTATCCTCCGAGTCCTTTGCAGGGGGCGGAAGATTTTCAGGGTTCCCCTTTTCGACGGGAGATTTCTCGCTAGGGTTTTGACCGGAAGGTCGTTCCCGCGCGAGTCATGTTCTATCGAGTGGGGTGGCGAAGTCGAGCCTTTTCCCGCAGATTTTGGTGGTTCCGCGGGGACGGATAGCTTGGGTCCTTGCCGTTAAGGTTTCAACCTGTTTGGTCAAGGTATTCACGAGCTTATCCTGTTCTTCCGACCTTTTCTCATAGGTGGCGAACATCTTTTTGAACTCCTCGAGCGTCGCGGCGTTTGCTTGCGCGTTGGCCGCGGATACGTCCGCTACTGGAGTGTGGAGATCGGTGCCGCTGCTTCCGTTAAGAGGAGTTTGCACGTTATCCGCGTCGTTGGTTGACATGTCAGATTGTGTGTGGCTTTTGCGGGTTAGATTGATCCGCAAGTCCCCCTCCTTCTAGCGCCAAACTGTGGGAACCGAAATTCACACTGTCGATTTCCGTTTAAATAAGGAAACTAGGAAAACCCTAATTTCCCAGAGGACCCGGATATCTGTTAATTACCACACGTCAAGCAATCAGAACACGAGAATAACAACGATAAAAGTAAGAAATCGAAAAGAGAGAGCAAAGTAGATCTTTATTCCGAATCTGCGTATGAGCGTTACAACAAGGTATAAGCCTGGGCTCGAGAGCTGTCGGCGAGATTCCTAGTTCTAGCAACCCTAAGACGGCTAAACCTAATTGAGTCGCAGCTCGAAATAACAAAAACGGAAAATTGCCTAAATTGCTCTAAGTGCTAAGTTTGCTCTGAAAAAGTCCTTTTCCTTGCTCCTCGCCTAGGACTCCTTATATACTAGCTCCAAGGTCGGTTTACGCTTTTACTCTTCTGCCCTTAAGCCGTCATAGCATAAAAATGGAGATATTCCATTTTTCCCGATCTTCACAATTATCTTCAAAACTTCCGTATTTATCCGCGGAAACTTGACATTTATCCTTCCTTGTGGGCCAAGCGTGAACCATGCTGTGGTTCACGGGCTTTTGGTTAGGAAAAATCGTAGGATGGGCCTCGAGTCGTGTTTTAGGTCCCTTTGGGCCGTCTTCCGACTCGACACGTTTACTACGAGTTTTCCGCGGTTTCTAATCCGCGAAGTTTTATCGATGAATTAGAATAGCGGGAAACATGGACTGAGCTTGCTACGGTCTTCGGGAGATAGCATTCGAAGGTTTGACGAGAATGCAAGGACTGGTGTCGTATCGATGTTCGGAAAGGTTCAATCGCTACACAGCGACCAAACTTTGGCTCGAGCCCGGTCGCTACGTAGCGACCGAGCGAGACGAGTGCTCGGTCGCTACGTAGCGACCGAGCGGGACGATCGCTCGGTCGCTACGTAGCGACCGAGCTTTGGCTCGAGCTCGGTCGCTACGTAGCGACCGAGCGGGACGATCGCTCGGTCGCTACGTAGCGACCGAGCTTTGGCTCGAGCTCGGTCACTACGTAGCGACCGAGCGGGACGATCGCTCGGTCGCTACGTAGCGACCGAGCTTTGGCTCGAGCTCGGTCGCTACGTAGCGACCGAGCGGGACGATCGCTCGGTCACTACGTAGAAACCGAGCTTCGCTCGGGTTTGGTTGCTGCATAGCGACCGACGGCGTGTATGCGTGGTGACCGAGCTTGGTTTGTTCGGTTTGAATCCCAAAGGATACTTCTTCGTAAAAACTTCGTATTGGTTATTTTTACGAAAATTACATCTCTTCTTTTACTATCTCTTTCGGAAATACGATCTCCGAGGATTTTCGGGTGGTAATTCCGTCGTAACCGTTTTTGACCCCAACAAATATCACCCAGGAAAGGCGAATGTGGTAGCAGATGCACTGAGTCGGAGGAGAAGTGATACAGCTATTGAGAAGGACTTAGAAGCCTTAAACACAGAATTCAAGATGATTAGTCTTTCAGCCATAGAATGCGAGGGCGGCGAGCCATTGGGATTGCGAGCAGTAAATCAAGCAAACCTCCTGCAAAGAATTCGAGAAGAGCAGAAGGAAGATGTGAAGCTAAAGAAGATTATAAAAGAACTTGAAGAATGAGGCGGAAGAAATGATAGTGGTTATCATTTGGCTGATGACAGAACCCTCCTACTGAACGGAAGGATAACCGTACCTGTAGGAAAGGAGTTACGAGAAGAGATCTTGAGAATCGCACACCACCCAATATTAAGTATTCATCCTGGAAGCACCAAGATGTATCAGGATATACGTCGATACTATCACTGGCCAGGAATCAAACGATCAGTTGCTAAGTGGGTAGCCCAGTGCCAGACCTGCCAACAAATTAAGGCTGACCATCAAGTGCCGGGAGGATTATTGCAAAGCCTACCAATCCCAGAATGGAAGTGGGAGTCAGTGGCTATGGATTTTGTAACGGGACTACCTCGAGCACCAGGAAGAGGGAATGATACTATATGGGTGGTGGTTGACCGACTAACTAAGACTGCTCATTTTCTACCCATTAGAATTGTTGACAAGGTAGAAGTACTAGCAGAAGTTTACTTAAAAAAGATAGTACGATTACACGGAGTTCCTGCCAACATAGTATCTGATCGTGATCCAAGATTTACGGCTCAATTCTGGAGAGCTTTCCAGCAAGTATTGGGGACTGATCTTCATATGAGTACGGCGTTTCACCCTGAAACTGACGGGCAGACGGAACGAACAATCAGAACTTTGGAAGATTTGCTAAGGATGTGTGTATTAGACTGGTCAGGTACATGGGAACAATACCTACCTTTGGTAGAGTTCTCTTATAACAACAGTTACCATGCAAGTATTGGAATGTCCCCATATGAGGCATTATATGGACGACCTAGCCGCACACCACTGTGTTGGGCTGAAGTTGGAGAAAGACATATGTTATGACCAAATGTAGTAGATGAAACAACAGAAAAGATAAAAAATGTCCGGGAGAATATGAAGAAATCTCAAGACAGGCAAAAGAAGTATGCCGATCAGAATAGACGTGAAGTAATATTTCAAGTTGGTGATTGGGTATATTTGAAGGTGGCCGCACAAAAAGGGAGAGATAGATTCAGAAAAGTGGGAAAGTTAGCCACTCGATATATAGGACCATATCGATTAATGCAACAGGTAGGAGAAGTAGCTTATCAATTAGAGTTACCATCAGATATGGCACTTCACCCAGTTTTCCATGTCTCAATGTTAAGAAGGCATATACGAGATCCTACCGAAGTAGAGCCGCAACAAGTTGAAAACCTTCGTTCCAACCTCACTTACCCTGAAGGACCACTCCGAATCGGAGAAAGACGAATAAGAAAACTGAAGAATCGAGAGATTCCTCAAGTGCAAGTATTTTGGGAAAAACAGCGTCGAGTAATTGTGACATGGGAAGATGAAGAGAGGTTTAGAGCAACTCATCCTGAACTGTCTTTGGAAGATGATGAAGATCAGATGGGTGGAGCATCAAACCACTAAGAATTCGGGACGAATTCTATTTAGAGGGGGAGAATGTAATATAACCCTCTTTAAAGAGTAAAACGAAGACAAAGAAAAAATCTTGTAACAGCCGAGAAAATTACTCAAGTAAGTGGAAGTCAGATTGATCTTTTCCCGTGGATGTTTGTGGATCCCAAGGTATATAAGAAAAATTTAGAAAGTCTTAGAATAGTTTTTCATCTGAAGAAATAAATTCTTCAGGAAGTTTAGTGGATTGAAAATGCTCGCGGTTCGGCCTAGAACATCCTAGTCGGACGAGAAAATTAATCGAAAATTTATTATAGGGCCTTAAGATAGGAATGACCTTAGAATTATTTTAGAACAATTTAGGTGTGGGGAAAGCAAGGTTTTGGCCAATGAGAAACATCTTCATCAATCCAGATGAGATAACTAGGCGTTCATAATTAACTATGGCTCGTTTGGGTCCGTTTACGGTGTTTCGGGTGCGTCCGGGAGCTGCTGGAGGATGCAGCAGCCTGATTTACTCCTTCCAGAAGCTGGTAATATGTCTCTTATTGATTGGACGTTGTCCAAGCAGCTCATGTTTCTTTTCTATTGGCTGATTTGGTGGCTGGCTACAAATCTGATTTTTATTGGACAGAATTGTGGCTACACACTAACCTGTCTCCAATTGGTTGCATGGGGGCAGCCAGGAAAGCTCCTGATTCCCTACCCACTACCTTAAGCTCCCCTTAGTCATTCCCATCACCTATAAATACCCCACACCCCTTAGTTTAGTTTCCACACTAAAAACTTGACAATAGGAAACCCGAGAGAACCCGAGAGCACACAAACCTTAAGGTAAACCTTCTAGTCTTTAGCTTTTCTTCTAAATTTAGTTTTATATTCCTTATTTAGATTCAGGTTTATATCCTGGTTCCGACTAACGGGACATTGGGAATCCTTTTATTCTAGGATTAAATTGATAGAAGCTCTAAGTTGTGCCGGCCGCGAGATAGAAGCGTTTCCAGTCCAAAACTTTCATCTAAGTGTTGAGGTGAGTCTCGGTTATGGGTTATGATTGTTGTGTGTGCGCCTAGCGCCTGCAAAGCAAGAGTATTGGTTGATGCATTGCTAGGTTGCACGTTTAGATATATAATGATATGATAATGATTGATGTTTGTGAAAGATATTGAGTTATATCGTCGGGCTGCGGCTCGAGGGGTATAACATGATTGTGATACATTGATGTTGTGTTGCATATACTTATGTCATTGCATTATATTGTTTGGGCCTCGGCTCAGATAATATAACATGTATGATCATATCTTAACGGGGAAACCCGTAAATCCACAGACTTGATCCGTGAGTGTCCGACACTCGGGTGGACTGTCGTGAGAGTCATTGGTGTCCACTCGAGGCCCGTGCCTTGTCCGGGGCCTTACCAAAATTAGTTCCGGGCAGGACGCGAAGACACGTGTGATAGGGTTAGCTACCCTCGACCGTGTAGCTGCATGACGATGCGGCAAGTGTGTTATCCGGTCCATCGACTTTTTAGACTTTGTGTTTAGAGTCAATTGGCGCAAGAAGGGATGTGTTATGGACTTCGTATCGAGATAGGAACCAATGGCGAGAGGCAGTCCTCGATGATCGATAATGATCTAACCACTCGTGAAGAGTGGATGCTTGTTTACATGATTGCTTTATTTTTGCATTGCATATTTTTTTAATATAATTGATCCTTGTTGCTTAATGTTTGATGCATAATGGGGGGATAAATAATTGTTAGGAAACCTGACTCACTAAGCAAAATAGTTGCTCATTAGACTCTTTGTTTTGCAGGTAACCCGTAGTAGTAGGTTCCTTTTGGGATCGGAGGAGCACAAAGTTGTTGGTGTAGATTTGCTACCTTTTGCAAACATGTACGTTTTGTAATATGTAAGATATGGTTTTGAACATCAGCCGAGCATGTATAATTTTTTGATGTGGTTAAACTTAAAGTATATATGAATAAAAAAAAAGGGGTTTGTGAAATGCTTGGATTCCATATGATACTAGTCCTAGTCTGAGACGAACTAACTAACGGTTTCAAACTCGGGTTGCAAAGCCTTAACTTGGAATCGCTAGGAAACCCGTTGTTGGACATATGATCTTAGGATTTCAGATCTGATCTGGGAACCTCAGATCAAATGTTCGGGCACGTGGTAGTAGTATCTTCGGTCTGGTTAGAGTTATTTAGTTCGTCGTGCATGTTCTTATTTGATTGGTGCATGGCAAACTAATTACCTTTTATTTAGTCCGGATCGGGGGTGTTACATGCGACCTCTCCGGATCTCTCTCAACGACATGTGTGTGGTTAGGTCTCTCTAAGGTTTCACGTGTGTACCTCTATATCAATATCTTCTCTTCTTATAGGTGCAACCTCTCCGGATATCTCTCAACGATCTCTAGATCTGCGGGGTCGCATCCTCGTTCCTACTGATTCCGTCTCCCCTTTTTTTATGGGTTTACTTTGACTGGGCCCTCTAGACCTGTGACTTTTTAACCGAAGCCGAATACCGAACCAGATCAGACCTGAAATGAACCGGTTCGGATCAGTCTCGGATAGAGCATATTTAACCGATGGGTAAAGTTCATGAATATCTGTGGTTAGAAAGGTAAAGGGACAACTATTTTTACCACTAGACCACTTTAATTTCTTTGTAATAACGTTCGGACTATAAATATATATTCGATTTGTGTTCATTTTTTATTTAAAAAAAAATAAATAGAAATTTAAAAATTTAAAAAATATATATATAATTTCGGGTTAATATTTGTATACCCGAACCGGTCAGAACCAATCTGAACCGTAAATCAACCAAGTATTCATCGAATACATTTTCTAAATAACCGATTTATCTGGAACCGAACGGTTCTTACCCATAACCGACCGAATACCCGATATCCCAGCCCTACAGCTCACTCTTTAAGATCGGAGTGATGGACCTCACTTTTTATGCGAGCCCGGTTGAAGTTGAATGCTAATGGGCTTGGGCTTTCGGCCTATTTTATCTTTTTTTTGTCAACATTCTCTTTTATTAGAGAAGCCCAAAAGGCATATTACATGAGAAGTTCATAAAGCTCAATTATAAAAGTACATACTCAAAGCATTAAAACACAAAACAGTCCGGCCCATTTTTAGCCCATCAGATCCTCTTGAGTCGTTCTGTCTCACTCAAATCCACGCGTCTTCTACGAAGAAAAGTCCTGCCACGCGTCTTCATCTCGATATGCATGAAACAACACCTCGATCTGAGATGACACGTATCAAAGACGTGCCGCCGCTGGAGTGAGAGGCTTTCTGAAACAGCTCCGCCGGCAAAGCGTCGCGGCCGAGCACAGTTATGAACTCCTTCATCTCCATCCTTCACCTAACCGCCGCTTAAGCAGGAACCTCCATCAATCATCGGAAAATATATCTGGGAGAGACTCAAATGACCTAAATAGGATCTTTACCGGACCATCTTAAAGATGCCGATTCATCTAAATCCTCACTAGTATCATCCAAGGTGAATCCAACATCACTGCTTCCTTTCTATCAAGGAGACTCCGCTTTAGAGCCAACTTTAAGGCTTCAATCTAATTAAGCAGAGATTGATTCCTTTAAAAAAAGAGCAAGTGCAAACCGAGAGGAAAGAGAAGACCCTTCTTAAGCAAAACGAGATCATAATTAGCTGCGAAGAAAGGATTCTATATATTACAACTCAATATTCATCGGAGAACAAAAAATCAGCCATGAAGCTTTACTCCGGTCTGATTGAAACATCACGACAAAAGATCGCCATCGCGAAGGGAAGGGTTTGCCACCGCGAAGAGAAGGATTCGCCAAGCGAAATATATACATCAAAAACAAAAGAGAAAAAGTGGTAACAGGCGGCAAAGGTCACCGGCCACCAAACGGTGATTATTATAGAAAAACTTTTCTAGTGAGAAGATGGAGAATTGAAAGAGAGAGTGTAAGTGATTGTCACTGGCTTTTCGGCCAATTTTATCTTTAGCTACTTTCCAACACCCACCACCTAACTATTTATATTTGTTTTATCGAATAAACATTTGTTTAATAGGCCGATTTGAATTTGAGTATTTTTCTCCAAGCGTGGTAAAAATAAAAAGATGCCCTCAGATTCGTCAAATTTGACATTTTCAATGAGAAAACTATTTTCTAATGAGCCGATTTGAATCTGAGTGTTCCAAACCAACCCCCAACATAATAAAAACCAAATCTCCAAATTTTGAAATAACTTTTGGAGATTTGCGTGAACTAGCATAGCAGACCGATGTAGAAAAGTCAAATTTGCTTCTGGGGTTTTGCCTGAACTAGCAGACCTATGCAGAAAAGTCAAAATTTAACATCTAGTCAAAATCGTTGGGTGAGAAAACCATTATTGGGGGTAAATTTTATTCTTGGAGCAGTTTCCCTTCATTCAACCTCCCAAAAAACAAAAAAAAAAAGAAGGAATTATTGGCAACGCACAGGGACAAGAAGAGGTCAACAAATCTGCCTCGAAGATTTGAGAAAAAGTCCATATAATAAGGACAGCGACGATATACCGCTGACGAGAACGCCCGAGATGCTGCAGCCACGGGCATGGAAGCTGCGTTTTGTAAACTCGCCACCACCGATGATATTTACGTTTTCCAGGATCGAGTCCGAGGACGGTTCTCCAATAGCAATCGAGCTCCTCGATGCCGCCACAAACGCTCGAGTCACCTCCGACTTGCGGCTCGAGATCGTAGCGCTGAACGCTGATATCCCCGAGGAAAGCTTCACCACCGAGGAGTTTAACAGGAATATTCTCCGACCACGGGAAGGGAAACCACCATTGCTCGCCGGAGACCTGACCGTGACGCTTAAAGACGGGGTCGGAGTAGTCAGCGGCAACGTCACTTTCACAGATAATTCGAGCTGGACGAGATGCAGGTTAGGTGCTAAAGTTACACAACAAGGAGGAGTTGTGGAGGCCATAAGTAGAGCGTTCGTGTGCAGAGATCCTCCAGGAGGAGAGTGTGAGTAAATTCGTAGTTAACTTTATTTTCACCCGCACTTGGTAAATCAATTTTGATTATGCAGCTTATTCTGATTCTAAGGTACACGACATGACCAAACACGGAGTTAAAGAATCATCTTCACCGGGCGGCGGCAATCAACAGCAGAAGCAGAGACGCCAGCTTCAGATCCGTGGTCATCGTCCTTCACCTCTCAGCATTCACAAAGACTCCCACATGATCAAGAAACCTCCCACGTTAACTCAGCGACAGCCGGTGGTTGTCTCGCCCAAGGTCGTACACACCACCTTGAGTGATTTCAGGAGCGTCGTCCACCGACTCACCGGGGTTAACAACTCTGTTTCTCAACTACAATTTTCTGCATCATCCGCCTCTACTGATTATGAAGTCATAGTCATCTACAGGAGAGGTGACATCACCAATGATGCTTTTGTTAAGGTCGTCCAGCGACTCACCGGGATTCCTAACTCTGTTTCAGACTTAAACAACTCTGTCTCTGTGCCTCTTAACTCATACGTTGTAAAAGGGTCCTCAAAGGATCTGCAAGACACTGAACTAAGCACATCCGCCATTAGGGAATATGATGCCGTAATCAGATACATGAGAGGTTGCATAAGCAAAGGTGATTTCATCAGCCATCTTCATGCTGCCCTCTCCCGGAGAGGGGTATCTGTCCGAGAAGACATCGATGAAGTAGACACAGTTCCAGAATGTAGGGTTTTGATCATATTCTTAACCAGCACATACGTCCCTTCCAACCTCTTAAACATTGTTGAACAACAAAGTAAAAAGCCTCGAGTGGTTTACCCGATTTTTTATGGAATTTCACCATCTGATTTGATCACTAATAGCGAGTATTATGAGAGTTTTTTCCTCCAAGACGAGCCAAAACGATGGCAGGCTGCTTTGGAGAAAATAAGTCAGATGCATGGCTACATATTGACAGATAAGTACGTGATGCCTGTTATTGTTAAACGTTTCCTCATGAAAGTATTTAGTGCACCATCTAATCTAATGGCTTTTCACTTCCCTATGATCACTGATCTTGTGATTATATGTTTTTGCTCTATTTTTAAACTTTATGATTGTGGTTATATGTTCTTTGCCCTGTTTTTTTTTTTTTTTTAATTTTATGGTTGTGGTTATATATATGTTCTTTGCTCTATTTTATGTTGAGTTTTATATTGTGACTTTCTATATTTTAAATTTATAGATATTATATATATAGTACCATGTCCGTATCCATAAACTTTTAGTTTTACCGTTTTCCGTCCAGTCTATATGGATCAGTCAGGTTGTATAACTTTGATATTTGTTAAAAAAAAAAAAAGAAACTAAAACTTTGATATTTCATCCTCATCTTTGTCTTGAAGATTATTGACTCGTATACTCTATATACTTCATACATCGCAGGTCCGAGTCTGACTTTATAGACGAGATTGTCAATGATGCTTTGGAGGTGCTACTTTCCAACTATAAGAAGAATATTATTGGGATGGATACGCAGATAAAGGAGATCCTGTCACTGCTATGCACTGAGTCTCAAGATGTTCGCCGCATAGGTATATGGGGTGCGGTTGGTATAGGAAAAACAGCCATTGCTGAAGAAATTTTCCATAGAATCTCTGTCCAATATGAGACTTGTGTCTTCCTCAAGGATCTCAACAAAGAAGTCGAGCTAAAAGGGTACGATGCTGTGAGGGAGGAACTATTGTCTACACTTTTAGAGGTAGAACCAGATGTCATACGTACTTCAAACATTAAAATGAGTTTCTTGAGGAGCAGGCTTCAGCGTAAAAGTGCCCTCGTAGTTCTCGACGATGTGAATGATTTCAGGGATGTTGAAACAGTTGTAGGGATGCTTATCTATTTTGGTCCAAGAAGCAGAATAATCATAACGTCTAGGAACAGACATGTTTTTATACTATGCAAAACCGATCATGTCTATGAGGTCAAGCCATTAGAATTTCCTAACTCTCTACATCTTCTGAACCCCGGAATATTTCAGAGTGGTCTGTCACCCGAGCTTTACAAGACATTGTCACTTGAGTTGGTCAAATTCTCAAATGGAAATCCTCAGGTTCTTCAGTTCTTAAGCAGATCCAGCAGAGAATGGAAAAGTTTATCACAAGAAATTCAAAAATATTCAGCCATTTACATTCCAGGTATATTCGAAAGAAGCTGTTGTGGGCTTGATGAAAACGAAAAGAGTATATTTTTAGACATTGCATGTTTCTTTAGAAAGATGGATAAAGACGACGTTGCAATGTTGCTTGATGGATGTGGTTTCTCTGCACATATTGGGTTTAAAAACCTTGTTGACAAATCACTGTTAACCATATCACACAATACGGTGGACATGCTCTGGTTCCTCCAGGCAACAGGCCGAGAAATTGTTCGCCAAGAATCTATTGACAGGCCAGGAGACCGCAGCAGGTTGTGGAATGCTGAAGATATTAGAGACGTATTCCTAGACAACACTGTAAGTAACCAAGGCAATATTTTGTCTTTTTTAACGTTCTGCACTTAGGTTTGTTCTGACTTTTTTTTTTTTTGCTTTCAGGGCACGTCAGGTATTGAAGGGCTTTTCCTGGACATGTCGCAGCTGAAATTCGATGCAAGTCCCAATGTATTCGACAAAATGTGTAACCTTAGACTGTTAAAGTTTTATTTCTCCGAGTTGATAGAGAACCATGGAGTGTCTTTACCTCAAGGTCTTGAATACTTGCCGACCAAGCTAAGGCTTCTGCACTGGGAACACTATCCTATAAGTTCATTGCCGCAATGTTTTGATCCAAAGAACCTCATAGAGCTTAACATGCCAAATAGTTCTTTGAAGAAACTTTGGAAAGGCAAAAAGGTAATGTTCAAGATTACTACTACTTGACTACTATCTATGTCAATCAAATATGAGAAACCATGAAGTTGTTGCTGATATTTGTTTCTCTCTTTTACAGAGTCTGGAAAACCTTAAAAAGATGAGACTGAGCTACTCCTGCCAGTTAACAAAGCTTCCAAGACTTACAAGTGCGCAAAACCTCGAGCTTCTTGATCTTGAAGGTTGCAAGAGTTTGGTGAGCATTAGCCACTCTATCTGTTATCTTAAAAAGCTTGTCTCTCTGAATCTGAAGGACTGCTCGAATCTGGAGAGTGTACCATCTACAAGTGATTTAGAGTCTCTTGAGGTCTTGAATCTTTCTGGCTGCTCGAAGCTAGAGAATTTTCCGGAGATCTCACCAAATGTGAAAGAACTGTACTTGGGTGGGACTGTGATACAAGAAATACCATCACCGATCAAGAACTTGGTACTTCTTGAAAAACTTGACCTGGAAAACAGCAGACGCCTCGTGATTCTTCCAACGAGCATATGCAAGTTAAAGCATCTCGAAACGCTGAATCTGTCAGGCTGCTCAAGCCTTGAGCATTTTCCAGACTTCTCTAGAAAGATGAAATGCTTAAAGTCTTTGGATTTGAGCAGGACGGCCATTAAAGAGCTACCCTCCTCCATTTCATATCTGACTGCTCTTGAAGAAGTAAGATTTGTGGGATGCAAGAGCCTCGTAAGATTGCCTGACAACGCCTGGAGCCTAAGATTCAAGGTTGAATTCCGTCAGATTGATACAGAGAAGTTTTCAAAACTGTGGAATAGATTAGGTTGGCTCAAGAAAGTTCACATCTCTTAGTTTCTTCTTCTATACTCCTTGTAATTGACACAACAAAGATTGTTGCTGTTGTCTACAATGTGAAATATATGAGAAGAACTAAGGGCTGAATCCGCCTAAGTCTGATTCTTTATCTGAATGTAGAGAGTGATATTTCATTATGTGGATATCTGGTAAATGTTTGTTATGTTACTTGTGTACTTAGCTTCTTATATAATTTCATGATATTGTTCGAATTTGATGCTGCTGTGGACTTGTTTCTTGAATATTTTTATAGGATTTAATGATCATAACTAACAAGGTATAAAGTTTTTTTTTCTGAAAAATTAATCTTAAAATACAGAAATGTAGATGAGTTAATTAGCCTATTTGGGATCTATAATGGGGAAGTCATAGATACTGCTGTTCTGTGGCGGCTCGATCCAGGCAGCATAATGCAGCATCTCGTTGCTGTTTGAAGATTCAACACAATAGCCGTCATGTCTCTTACAAAAACTCCTTGTACTTAACGAGTATTTGACCGGACGATCCGGGTTTATATGAGAATCCCACACATACACAATGTCACTCATATCTCTTGGGAGCCCATATGTCATAATGCTTGATTCATCACTGATAAAGCTGGACAAACCATCACATATTTTCTTCTTTTCCCAAACCAACCTCAACCGGTTAAGTCTAAACATGATTAGTCTCATCTGCCCTCTACTGGAGACCGAGTCTACTAGATATATGTTCCCTTGGTATTCGGTTATCCACATGAGATATGGGCTCAGGTTCGGAAGTGGCACATAAAGAGTATCCCAGGTACGTGCAACTGGATCGTATACCCCTAGCCCATTTTGATCAGGAAACCAAAAATAACCATCAGAGAATACAATATTGTTATTTCCATAAAATTTAGAAGGTGCCCGTTTATTGACTTTCTCGGTGACCCATTTAGCTGCACCGACATTCCAGGTGTGGATGAGAAAACGATATGGTGTGCGATTACTAATGCAACACAACACACAACCTTTGCTTGTAGGAGCACAAGAGAAAGCGAATTCTGCTGCTCCAAAGGCTCCAGTTGCTATCAAACTTGGCAACGTTATGTGCTCTCGAGTAAATGGATTAAAGAAGAATAATCTCTTAATGCCTTCATGGTTATGTTCCATGAGTAACCACCCCTTTTTGGATTGACAAAGTCTTGCATCAAAAAATTGATAGCTTAGCTTCATTGCCTTTGTGGTTTTCTTCTCCCTTGGATCAAAAAATCCATAAGAGACGCCACTTAGACCTACATTAAAATACACAAGCAAGGGAGAGCGATCTCGAACAGAAACAGCTATATCATGCCATGTCTTACAAACAGCAGAAGCACGAATGTTGTCTTTCATAGAAAGGCAAGATAGTATGAGAAATAGAATGTCCCTAGGGAGATAATTTTTCTCATTTGCAATTTCATTCTTCTTCCATGGGTTTCCAATGATTTTGAAGATTTTTTTCAACCTAGTGACACCATGAATCCAAACCATTAGTTTCTGTTATGATAGCCCACTTGCTAGAAAAATTTGGTCGTACAACTTTTTGTATTTAATTTTATACTTACACGTTTTAACAGATGCAAGAAGAAGATATGCCAAACACACAGATGGATAAATACAATAAACAAAAAGAACACAAAGATTTAACTTGGTTCACCAATAGGATCTCTTCACAGAGCAAAGATAAGACTTTTATTAATGGAATATTTACAAAAATCTGTCTACAAGAAGAACATATCAAATTGCTCTCTATTTCAGCGGCTAGTTTGATTTAGAGGAAGCACAAATATATATAGTGTCTCATATGTTCTAGAAACCCTAACATTATTAGGCCTCAAATAACTAAGACCCAACATATTCAAGTTTCTTAAAACATCAAAATGCTAGATAAAACTTTTCAGAAATGGTCACTTTAGTATTCTAGATAACTAATGTTTATCTACAGCTCCAAAGTGTGCACTTCAGTGTTGTAGGTGAAACATATTTCTGAAAGGAGTGTGCACTTCAGTGTTGTAGGTGAAACACATGCATATTCAAAGCATTACAACATTACACAATCCTGAGGAGTGTGCACTTCAGTGTTGTAGATGAAACACATGCATATTCAAAGCATTACAACATTAACGTACAGTTCTCTACTATTTCTGGAAAATCTATCTATGAAACGATAGAAAAAAAAAACACTTTAAACATTAACGATATCTACAGTGTGCCTGAATCTTCTCTATTTGATTTTTTTTTGCATTAACATTTCTAAAGAATCTAAATAATTATAAGGATATTAATAATAAATCAATTTTAACGGTAATTTTAAATTTTATTTTTAGTTATAATAAAATCTGTTGAGAAAAAAAATCTTACCAAATCTTATAAAATTTTAAATCTTTTATAATTAATGAATGATTAATTTTGTAATTAGTAATATAATATTACTATAAATAATTTTAAATAAAATTTATAAAAAACAAAATAAAATAAATTATATGATATTTTTTACAAATTTTATAATTATAGTCCATATTTTATTAAGTAGAAGTAATAAATGAATTAAATATGAAAATTATATTAAATTGGTAAATGAACATAGATAAAAATAATATTTTCAATTAAATAAAAAAAACATAATTCACCTTTTTTTTTGAAAGAATAATTCACCTTTTAAAGGAACTAGAATATCATTCACAGTTTATAAAAGTTAAAATTCGTAAACTGTGTAACATTTTTATATAAAAATGAAATTGTTAACATATATTAAACTTATATCTACAACTATATATTATTTATTTATTTTTTTAAATCACAACAATATATTATCAAAAATGATGATATTCAAAATATAATATGAAAAAATTATATTTATAAAATGAAAAATTACTCGCACAGATGCGTGGATCAAAGTCTAGTTTTTTATTTATTTTGTGTTTGCAACTGAAAATATGAAAGTCCAAGATATATACATATATATATGTATATATATATATATATATATATATATATTGGCAATAAGAGTAGACGAAATATTTGTGGGTTTTATAGTTGCACTAGTTCTGTCAAAATTTTGTATAAATCTTTCGAATTAATTTTTGTCTAAAAAGATCTCTATTGCCGTATTAATGATCAAGATGTAACTGAATTTTATAATGATATTAATTAGATATTGTTAAAAGTTTTGTTATTATAGTTTATTTCTTTTAATACTGCTAAATCTTATTCCAAAATTATTAAATTTTAATTTTTGAATAATTATATTTTTTATGAAATGGAAATTCAAGGCTATTTATTGAAGTAATCAAATACGTGTATGTGTAGGTATTTGGTGATTTTATCTTTTAACAAAATTTAATTAATCAAAATATTATGATTTGCTCTTTTTCTTTTCTTTCTATAAAATGTTCCTCAATAGTACTGATTCTTCATATATTTTTGTCAAAGTAATTGGGTTCACAAATCATTATTTTCTCGGTCCATTTTCCACCTCTTTCTTTTGTCGAACCATTCTAAGCAAAGATGCACGGTTAGAATGACCCTCATAGCACAGCTTAGTCAGTTATTCTCTTGGCATTGCTTTGTTTGGCAAAGCCATAATGTCCTAAAACAAGGAGACCATACGGAAAGTCTTTTTTTTCTTCTCTAATGTCGTGAAGAACTCAATTTTATTTTTCCCTCGTTACGAACAAGAACGTGGTTTGAAAAATCAGTTGTACACTCCCTTCGTTATACGAATCCTTGTTGATTCTGAACTTCTTTTGCAAAGGAACCGGACAAGTTATTCATTTTTGTCTTCTTAATAGCTTTTTTCTTTTTTTTATTTAAATATAAATTTGATTTATAACTATTAGAATGTATATCACTTAGGGCTGCGCAAATAAACCGAATCCGAAATTTCGATCCGGACCCAACCCAGTAAAAATGAATTCGAATCGATCCGAACCTGACATAATACCAAATGGATTTTTACGGTATTTCAGGTTATGGGTTTTACCCAAACCCAAATGGATATCCGAAATTATGAAAATTTAAAATCCCAAAAAATTACTTGTACCAAAGCCGATCTAAATCTTTTATATGTATCCGAAACACGATAAAATATTATTGAATAATAAGAATAATTATCTATTACACGAATAATTAAATCAATTAATCTAATATAACTATTTTATTTGGTGAATATTAATGTTGTTATGTTTTGAAAATAGATTTTTAACGTTAAAACCCCTCAAGTAAATTTGTTTTGAGTAAATACCCAAACTAAGTATTTAGTGAAATAGCCCCCAAACTAACTTTATTTAATGAATTAAATCCTATGTCTACAGTGCCGATCATAATTATCACTACTACTGATAAATATTTAGTTTAAGGATTTTACATTAAATAAAGATAGTCAAGGGGTTTTCCATTAAAGATCTAAAATATTCTAAAATATGTGAAAATTAAAAAACATTATCTAAAAATTAGTAACTTAGCATTTTGAAAGTTTATGCAAATAAATGAGTTTGATTTATTTTGAAATCAACATTTATGTATAAATTAAAATTAAAAAAACCACAAAATAAAATAAAAATTATATAAAGTTTTGCCGGTATTAGTGGTTCTTTTGACCAAAAATAGAGATATAATAAATATTTAAAAAATTAGTAACAAACATTTTCAAAATTAGCACTTCAGATAAATTATGCTGCATTGATGAGATAGATTTATTTTAAAATTCAAATTATACGTGGGAGCTAAAAACCCGCAACTAACAATTTAATGTGAATATAGCCTAGTCTGACTAAACCTTACTCTATTTGCATTAAATTATAATTGTGAGTTTTAGCTCCCACATATAATATGGATTTTAAAATAAATATATCTCATCGATGCAGCATAATTTATTTGATGTTTTAGTTTTGAAAATGTTAGTTACTAGATCTTTAGATAATTAGTTTATGTCTAGTTCCTGTCAAAAGAACTACTACTACTAGTAAATCTTTAGATAATTTTTATTATATTTTCTGGTATTTTACATTTTCAATTTATACATAGATAATGTTGATTTTAAAAGAAATCAAACTCATCTCTTTGCATTAATTTAAAGAATGATATTTTTGAAAAAAATTTAAGTTACTAATTTTAGTTAATGTTATTATATTTTTATATTTTTGATTTTTCAATGGTAAAACCCCTCAACTATGTTTATTTAATGTCAAAACTCCTAAACTAAAGATTTACCAGTAGTAGTGGTAATTATGACCCACACTGTAAACAGAAGGTTTAATTAATTAAATAAAATTAGTTTAGGGGTTATTTCACTAAATACTTAGTTTGGGGAGTTTTTACCCGAAACAAACTTAATTGAGAGGTTTTAATGTTAAAAATTCTATAAAGTTTAAATAGTTTTTCTTATGTTTACAGAGTTGCTAGTTGCTAAATTTAATTTGTATACGTTTCTGTATGATTCTCGTTCGTACAAGACTTTGGTTTGTTATGTTTCATGATTTATCTGATGTTGTCACGTATAGGTCAAAAAGTGTCTTTTATTGTTGATAGACGAGCCAGTTCATGTTGTTTTGGGCTTGATTCAAACAATCGCATATGAGAACAATGGAAGAGTGGTGAAATTGGCCGTTCCCCCCCCCCCCCAATTACACAATTGAAGTTCATCAATCTCACTACTCAGAGTAACATATAAGTATGATTGGGTCCAAGAAAGGCATGCGTGAACGCATTCGGGGTCGAGAAGCTAAAAGAGTAAACGGCTTGTCTATAATATTATAAAAACAAATCATTTAATTACGTGAATAAGGCCTATAAAATTTCGAGTCCTCAACCCTATAAAATTGTTCCTTGATGTGTTTCCTCAAAATGGGAAGTAATCAAAGACTAAATCTTTTAAAAAGCGAGTGCTTTTGAGACGATAGGTTGGTGTGGCGCTCGCACGTGCGTATCACGTAGATGTAAATATTTTTCCACGCCTAGTTTCTAATGAAACGTTTTCTTATTTAGGTTGATAATTTGGTACGTCGTGCTTATAATGATGCTGCGTTTTGCTTCCACGTATCTCTCTGATCAAGATAGTCGTTTTGGTTATTTCTGAATTAAAAATAAAATGGGCGTGATCTCTCCTATCGAGACTCTGTTCTTGAAGTCTCAACATCGTCTTCTTCAACCTCGAGATTATTCCTACCCTGTGGTTTCTCATAACACTCAAAGAGTTGCAAATTTCCCCGACCGCAGCTTCTCATTTCTTTCTCTAGGTTTCACTTCTTTGTCCCTTGTTCTAAAACTTTAATTCTAACCATTTATATGTATATTTCTTCCGTTCTTGTTATTGATGAGTTTGATTCTCACAGGTTCATCATCTGTAGATTTTCCATTACGCAGTGATCTGATTCTGCAAAGTAAGTAAAATATGGAACAACTGTGTTTTTGTTTGGACTGAAGCAATTTAATTTTGGGTGTTGCCTTGTTCTACAATCCAAATTAAAGATGGTAGGTTGAGTTTTCCTTGGCGGAGATATGTCTCAGAATCTGAATCAGCCGAGGTAAAACATAACCAACAAGATCCAAGTCTTCTTTCGCTTTCTTGGCAAGTAACAGTTGTGTTTTGTTTGAGGTCTACAATGAGAAGGTTTCTATAATGGAAGTGCTAAAGAAAGCCAACTCTTTTATTCCTCATGTGACTCTCTCAAGTACAATCTTAGCTCTTCTCTATCCACCTTCTTTCACATGGTTCAAGCCAAGGTTTGGGTCAACCTAATTACTAACTTGATCATGATTTTAATTACAAATCTTGAATTACTATTTCTCCGTCTTTAGGTACTTTGTGCCTGGCTTAGGGTTCATGATGTTTGCTGTTGGAATCAACTCTAACGAACGAGACTTTCTTGAAGCTCTTAAAAGACCAGACGCTATTTTCGCCGGTTACATCGGACAATACCTGATAAAACCTCTCTTAGGTTATATGTTCGGCTTAATAGCTGTCTCCCATTTCAAGCTACCTACTCCTATAGGTGCTGGAATCATGTTGGTCTCATGTGTTAGTGGAGCTCAACTATCGAATTACACAACTTTCTTGACCGATCCTTCACTCGCGCCGCTTAGTATTGTCATGACATCGATCTCAACAGCTACCGCGGCACTCGTTACACCCATGCTTTCTCTCTTGCTCATTGGTAAAAAGCTTCCCGTTGATGTGGTTGGGATGGTCTCCAGCATTCTCCAGGTCGTGGTTACACCAATTGCCGCAGGACTTCTTCTGAACCGGTTAGACACAAGCTCAATCAATTAGAAATGCATGCATGTCAGATTTATCAGGCTTCAAACATATACGGCACGAGTTGTTGGGCTTTTCTCAAATTCATGTGCAACTCTATCCAATATATGATATTATCCATTTTGAACCTGATCAATAAATCTGCATAGATTTGTTTTTTTTTTTTTGGTTATTACCTAGTAAGTCTAATATTTATTAGCTTTGGACACATGATATTACATATATCAAATTTTTTTGTCTAAACTTTCGATTTGACACTTTGGTTGATATCTGTATGGGTCGGATCATACTTGTCTTTACGGATTTTTCTAAAACCAATTTTCATATTGATTAATTTGGATAGGATGAGTGTTTATCCAAAACACTTTCAATGTACGGCTACCTAAATACTAATGTTACATGAGAAATGTGACTACAGGTTATTTCCAAGGTTGTCTAATGCGATCAAACCATTTCTCCCGGCGCTAACGCTTATCGATATGGCTTGTTGCTTAGGAGCACCCCTCGCTTTGAACATAGACTCAATCTTGTCTCCGTTCGGTGCAACCATTTTGTTACTCGTTATCACTTTTCATCTCTTGGCTTTCGTCGCTGGTTACTTTTTAACTGGTTTGCTCTTCAGCAAGGCACCTGATGTAAAGGCCCTACAAAGAACATTATCCTATGAAACAGGAATGCAAAGTAGTCTTCTTGCTCTGGCTCTCGCGACAAAGTTCTTTCAAGATCCTCTTGTTGGAGTGCCTCCAGCAATCTCCGTGAGTTTAAAAAACCGACCTCGTCTTGTTACATCTCTTTGCTTTTAGTTCTTAACATGTTTTTTCATTCTAATTGTAGACAAATTCTTATTTTTTGGCAGACGGTGGTTATGTCTCTGTTGGATAATTCCAAGCTTGTGGAAACTTAACATATTATTAGATGTTTAATATGTTAAGATAAACACAATAAGGAAACTTAGAAATAGGAAAAGGAAGTTTCTATTTAGGTTAAGTTTGTGTTTTCCATATCCCACATGTTAAAGGGAATTGTCTTTCATATAAATATAGGTCTAATGGAGAGGTGTTCCATATGATCTAAGTGAAACATATTGAGAGCTTTAGTTTTGAGTAGTTTCTAAAGCTAATAAGAAAAGTTGTTCTTATAATTCTTTGTGTTTCTAAGAGATCTGAATTGGTATCAGAGCCAGGTTGGAGACTCGATCTAAGCTTAAGTTGTAGCTTAAGATCCTGGTGCTTGTGAACAAGAGATCGCGACGGCAAGATGGCTGACGTGACTAGGGCTCCACGCACGAAGGACTTTGGATCTACATCCATCCAATGTCCGATGTTGTCATCGACAAACTACACAGTTTGGTCGATGAGGATGAAGGTTCTACTACGTGTTCATGAAGTGTGGGACACAATCGAACCTGGTTCAGATGATCAAAAGAAGAACGATGTTGCGATAGCTCTTTTGTTTCAATCTGTTCCCGAAACATTGATTCTCCAGGTGGGAGAACAAACCGCATCAAAAGAGATCTGGAACGCCATCAAGTCGCGACACCTAGGAGCTGATCGTGTAAGGGAGGCGAGACTTCAGACGTTGATGGCGGAGTTTGACAGGTTGAAGATGGATGATTCAGATACGGTCGATGACTTCGCGGGGAAGATATCGGGCCTATCATCCAAAGCAACCTCGTTGGGAGAAAACATAGAAGAATCCAAGATGGTCAAGAAGTTCTTGAAGGGTCTTCCAAGACACAAGTATATCCAGATCGTAGCATCACTTGAGCAAGTCCTAGATCTCAACTCGACGGGGTTTGAAGACATAGTAGGAAGGCTTAAGGCGTACGAGGAGCGTGTAGGAGAAGAAACTCAGAAAGAAGACCAAGGGAAGCTGATGTTTTCGAACAATGAAGAGCATAGTCAGAGGGGCTATGAGAATTCCCGTGGTAGAGGAAGAGGAAGGAACGGTAGAGGCAGAGGTCGAGGTAGGTCACACAACCAAAACCGTGCGTCACACACCGAAGATAACAACTCGAAGAAGAATCGTTCAAAGCTGATATGTTGGAGATGTGACAAGCCTGGTCACTACGCAACTGTCTGTCCCGAAAAGACAGAGAAGAATCAAGAAACTAACCTAAACGAGACAGAAGAGGCTGATGCACTCTATGTACACGAGGTGGTGTTTTTGAACGAAGATAAGGTGATTCCGAAGAATCTTGATATCGACAAAGGCGATGCAAGTGTCTGGTATTTGGATAATGGAGCGAGCAATCACATGACAGGGAACAAGGAGTTCTTTTCGAGTTTGAATCTCAACACCAAAGGGAAGGTGAAGTTTGGTGATGGATCGTGTGTTGACATTGTAGGAAAGGGTGTGGTTACATTTGTGTGCAAGACTGGAGAGAAGAAGGCACTCAAGGACATATACTACATACCTGATCTGAAGCACAATATATTAAGTCTTGGGCAAGCAACAGAGAACGGATGTGAGGTTAACATGAAAGATGTCTACTTAACGCTCACAGATTCGCATGGAAGGTTGCTAGTTCGTGTGACAAGATCTCCAAACCGTCTCTACAAGACCCCTATGGAGATAAGCTACCCGGAATGTTTACATGTCAGGGACGAAGATGCTACATGGAGGTGGCATGCTCGACAAGGACATATATGCTATGGAGTGATGAACAACATGGTAAGGAAGGAGATGGTCGTAGGAATGCAGAGTGTAACACACGAAGAAGGCGTGTGTGACACATGTCTCGCAGAGAAGCAAACGAGACACTCATTCCCGAGTGTAACACACAAAGAAGGCGTGTGTGACACATGTCTCGCAGGGAAGCAAGCCAGAGACACATTCCTGACTAAGGCCATGATTTGTACATCAAAGCCAGTGAGATTATTGCTTGGAAATTTGTGTGGATGTATCACACCACCAACACCAGCAGATAATCGTGAGGCATTCTATCGGTTCAAAAGATCTCACACCGATAGAGGAGGAGAGGTTGCCTCAGCTATGTTCAATCTAGGTTGCACCGATAGAGGAGGAGAGGTTGCCTCAGATGTGCTCAATCTAGGATGCACCGATAGAGGAGGAGAGATTGCCTCAGATGAGTTCAACCTATCTTGTGAAGAAGATTGGGTTGAAGCTATGGAAGACGAGTTGGAGTCTATCACAAGAAACAAGATATGGGAGCTTGAAGATAGACCGACTGGTTCTGAGAAGAAAGGAGAAGATGATCGAGTTTGTGTGTTACACAAGACGTTGCATGTGTTACGCCAGGCACCCAGAGCATGGAGTGTAAAACTCGATCAGGTTCTCAAGGAGATGAGATTTGAGAAGTGCACGAAGGAACCATCAGTGTACTGCAAGACTCAAGGAGGAGACGTCTTGATCATAGCCATCTACGTTGATGATCTATTTGTGACAGGAACTTCACTTAAGGTGATTAGGCAATTCAAGGAGGAGATGTCTAAGAAGTTCGAGATGTCAGATCTAGGTAAGCTAACGTACTACCTTGGCATAGAGGTGATTCAAGGAGCAGACGGAATCAGAATAAAGCAAGAGAGGTATGCTCAAGGAATCCTGTGTGACACAAAGATGGAAGTGTGTAACACGACTCACGTAGGAGTGTGCAACACGACTCACGGAGGAGTGTGTGACACAAAGGTGGAAGCGTGTGACACAATGCACATACCAATGGAGTCAAGGTTCTCAAAGGCTGAAGATGAACCAGAGATAAATCAGTTGGGTGTTGAGCAGAAGGCCGACATCCTTCCCAGAGCTCATGTACGCAAGATGGCGGATGTGACCAGAGTTATCATCGCAGTGAGCTTCAGCCACAAGACTCATCGCAACTTAAGTGAAGAGGTCATGAGAAGGTTCTACAAGAACTGGGCCGATTCTAAGAAGAAGCGGTACGGAAGCAAGGAGAGCATCCGGTCTAACCTTGAGAAAGATGTGAATTCAATGGGTGGATTCGCACACCATGGTGTGGTGGAGGATGATTACTTGATGATTGAGTTCAAGCAAATGAGGAGCTTAATCGGAGTTCAAGAAATTGATCTCCCTAATTCAAGTTGGAATTAAGGGGGTGAATGTTGGATAATTCCAAGCTTGTGGAAACTTAACATATTATTAGATGTTTAATATGTTAAGATAAACACAATAAGGAAACTTAGAAATAGGAAAAGGAAGTTTCTATTTAGGTTAAGTTTGTGTTTTCCATATCCCACATGTTAAAGGGAATTGTCTTTCATATAAATATAGGTCTAATGGAGAGGTGTTCCATATGATCTAAGTGAAACATATTGAGAGCTTTAGTTTTGAGTAGTTTCTAAAGCTAATAAGAAAAGTTGTTCTTATAATTCTTTGTGTTTCTAAGAGATCTGAGTCTCTGATGGGTGTCTCGCTGGTTACAATATGGAAAAATAGAAAGGAGTAGTGACATAAACCCTAATCTAAGATGTTCGAAGACATTTATTTATAGGTTGTTTATGTTGGCTGTTCTAATTATTTCTGTAATGACTCTTATGGTTGTTCTTTTTAAATTGCTTCTGATACAACACAAAGTTGACTAAACCAGAACAGAGTCGATAAGCCAGAGAACAGTACGACTGTTCGAGTTATGAATCAGGATTTTATGGAACCAATATATTAATAGTGGAGAAATTCTTAGGTTCACTCCCTAAATCTTTCACCTAACAAATATTATCTTGCCAACTAACATTTAATTTTTGGAAAAAAGGGTTAAAAATTATAAAGAGCAATTCTATCAAATAGACTTTTTAAAATTTTGTCACAAAAATAGACTTCCAGAACTAAAATGACCAAAATAGTATTTTTAATTTTAAAAATTTTAATTTTATTTTAATTTTAAAATTTTTAAATTTTATCTCCAAAACCCCACTCCTCAACTCTAAACCCTAAACCTTAAACCCTAAACCTTAAACTCCACCCCTTAACTCTAAACTTTAATGTCTAAATTAATTAATTTTATGAGTATAAGTGTATATTTACTTTTTTTGGTAAAACAATTAAGTCTATTTTAGTCATTTTTATTTTAAAGTCTATATTTGCGATAATTTTTTTTAGGTTTATCCTAGGAAATTTCTCAATTATAAAAGTCTATATCTATACTATTATTTGCGAAGTAAATTTTTGCAACGGAGCTCTCACGTTAAAAGTTAGAGCGGTTAATATCGTTTATACCCTTAATAATAAATTAAATAAATTAGATAAAATAAAAAACGAATTTAGTGTTTATTTGATTAGATAAGTGCTTACAATTAATAAAAATAAAAATTATCCATAATTTAAAAAATATATAAAATAAAAAGATAATTCCTATATATATTGTGTTGTTATCCTTTTTTGGAACAATATTGTGTTGTTATACAAAAATATATATTTTAATAAAATAGTTAAAAGTTTAAAAACAGAAAATATATAACTAAATATTAAGTAAAATTATTAATTCTATATAATTGAAAAAGAATATCAAATGATCTCTAAGATTTATATATTATTTATTAATAATGAATATAGTGCACAAAAGAATTTTAAAAATTCCTAATACATAAGAATCTTCAATGAAAATATAAATAATTATTTAAAATTATTTTTTAATTAGTAATACATGTATTAATAAGTAGTTATAAAATCTCTATGCCCGCAAGTGCGGCCGAAACATTTAGTAATAATTAACTACAGAAAAAAAGGAAAACCATAAAAGTTAGAGTTAATAAGCCGTGGGTCTCAATGCGTCTTCTTCTTCATCGGGTACATAAAAGAAAAGAGCCTGTGTTTGTGATTTTCAACTCTCCTTTGCTTTCTAATTCACCTTGGACCATCCACGAAAACAAAAAACTTGACAGCCACAACACAATCCTCTTCCTCGGGAGAAGATAAGGACACTACTACGTTGGTGACCATCTGAATTTGGCAGTGAGAAAGAGCTACGTCTGGCAGAGACATACATCTTGGATCAACTTTATTTTCTTCTCTTTGTTCCAGGTACTTAAAAGGAGGACCCCAACCACTAATGTATGTACTTAAATAAATCACATGACTGTGACTTGTGCCTCACGAAATCAAGAAGTGGAGGTAACTATGCTGTCTAAGAAAAAAAAGGCTTAACAGTTTAAACACTTGCAACTGCTAAACTAGATTCAAGCCCTTGAAAACTTATTTGTCTGTATCAAATCTGAACAGTGTTCCAAAAGAAGTTAAGAGATCTTCCAGGGAGCTTGGTGTTGCAACAAGCAGTATGCCTCCATGTCTGTGTGTAATCCTCTTATATTTGCATTATATTCATTGTTTTTTCAGGTCTTGACTTCTAGTTTGCTGGCTTCCACAGAACTCTAGAGTTCATTGCCACCATTTATATGTCTCAGTGCTACTCCGTAGTGATTTGATTATAGATCTGGAACAAAAAAAAAAAGTGAGTGCAAAGGGCTCAATGTTTCTCCATCTCCAGACTCAGGATTCAGTTTAGACTGTCATGTTTCTTCATCTCAAGGTCCAAGTTTAAAAACGGTTTGCCAAAAACTGAAGACTAAAAATATGTTGCATTGATCACTTAAAACTCGACATGATGAGGTAGTAGTAACTAGTAACTGAAGTAAATGAAATATATTTGCTGTGTATTGGGGTAAACAATTTTTGCTTGTATAAAAGAGAAGCTCAAACAAAACAAAAAAAACTCTTAAAATAGATGAATTTTGAAAAACACAAAACTTAGTATGAGCAACGAGGGAGGAACAAGCCAGAACATCAAACCAAAAACTCACCTTTTCCTCGTCTTTCATCTTCTCAAGGTTAGCCATATCGTGCTGAAGAAATCCTAAAAGTTAAAACTCAGTTTTTCTTCGTTTCTTTTCTGTAATCCATGAAGAAGAAGTGGACGGCGTTAAGTTTATCATTTTCTTTTTTTTTTCTGTAGATAATTATATTTCTAATTATTTACTTTTTTTTTTGAACAATACTTGGGTGCCCCTATGGTGAATTGTTTAATTCACCTCACTTTTTATAACTAACCAAAATGCAATGTAAGATTAGTTAATTTTTTTTTAAAAAAAATGGATGAGAAAAAAACAACACTTACGTTAACGTCGTATGCAGAACCCAAAACTCTAACAATCTAAAATCTAACCCTAAACCCTAAACTCAAAACTTTAAACCCAAAACTTTAAACTATGAAACCTAAATCCTAAACTCTAAACCCTAAATCCTAAACCCAAAACCATAAACCATAAATCATAAACTCTACTCTAAATTCTAAACCCAAAATTCTAAACCATAAACCCTAAATCATCAGTCTTAAACCCCAAACTCTAAATCTTAAATCCTAAACATGAACCCTAATCAAGTGATGGGTTTAGGATTTAGGGTAATATTTAAGGTTTATGGTTTAGGATTTAGGGTTAGAGTTTAATATTTAGAGTTTATGATTTAGAGTTTTGGGTTTAGGTTTAGGATTTAGAGTCTACGGTTTACAATTTGGGGTTTAAAGTTTAAGTTTTAGGTATAGGGTTTAGATTTTAGTTTTTTAGAATTTCGGGTTTTGCAGACGGCGTTAAAGTTGGTTTTTTGTTCAGCCAGTTACTTTTTAATTTTATTACCTTTTTTAACTAATCCTAGGTGACACTTTGGTTGGTTATAAAAGATGAAGTGAATTTAATTATTCACCATAGGCGGTGAACCTAGTGCTGGGAATATGAATCATTATCCGCGGGCCCCGCCCCATTTGACCCGCTGCGGGGCGGGTGCGGATCGAGTGATTTGAAAATTTTGGTTCGCGGGTGCGGGTGCGGGTTGAGTGATTTTTATGCGGGGCGGGTGCGGGTCAGCCAAAATTCAGCGCGGGTACCCGCCAACCCGCAAAAACTAAAAAAAAAAGATTTTTTTTTTAAAATATTATTTTTAAATAGAAAAATTTTTAAAAATAATTTAATTTTAATTATAAATAGATTAATATTTATTATTTTTAATAAAAAATATTTAAAATATTAAATTTTATTGTTATTTTAATAAAAAATATTTAAATTAATAATTTTTAATATTATTAATATTATCTGCGGGTCTAGCGGATCACCCGCGGGTTTTAGCGGGGCGGGTGCGGATTTCATATTTTCTTCTTGCGGGTCAAGCGGGTCAAATTTTTTGAGTAAAAAAAACCAGTTTATCCGCGGGTTGGCGGGTCAGCGGGGCGGGTTTGACCCGCAACCCAGCTCTAGGTGAACCTAAGTTTTGTTTTTCTTCTTTCAAATATTGAATATGAATTGGCAAGATATCATTGGTTAGGTGAATCTAAAGGTTCACCCTACGAGGTACCTAAAAATTTCTCTTAATAATGCAATTGTGTTTATGCAAAAAGAGACACTTAATTTTGGGATTGCGTTATACGCAAGTTTTGTTTAAATGGTTTTCTTCCGTATCTCATTTTGTTGAGTACAACAACCAAACAAGAAGATCTAAGGGGGATGTGCCAAAAATACATCTATTCTATTAAAACCGAAGTACAAAACATTACTTGCCTAATTTAAGCGATTTCTTACATTTTTTTTATTTTTTAAAACTAATTTTAACCACTTCATTTATTGTCTTTTCCAAATAATCCGATAACATTTATTACACAAATGTAAAATAGAACTTACCTATTTTAATTATTTTATTACATCTTTTACATTCTATTTTTAACTCTTCTGGAGTAATTATCTTTATCATAATAAATGGACATTATTTATTTTAGAGTTTTTCTTGGGTTCAGCCCCTAGGGTGAACCTGTATGTTCACCAACCAATAAGATTTAGTTATTTCAGATTCAGTATCTTATAAAAAGAAAATAATATAATAAAAATCTGTCAAATTTATTATGTTTTCAAAATATATTAAATAAGCAATAATTATCAAAAAAAAATTTTTTAATATTGTTAACACTGTCAGCAAAACACTAAATCACTGGGTAAACTCTAAACCGTTGGGTAAATCTTAAACCCTAAATCATATACATTAAAAACTAATCTTAAAAACTCAAAATTCTAAACACTAAACCATAAACTCTTGGGTAAACCCTGAACCCTTGGGGTTTAGAATTTACCCAAGGGTTTAGGGTTAAGGATTCAAGGTTTAGTATTTTTAAAATATAGTTTTAAATTTTTTGATTTAGAGTTTAGGATTTACCCAAATGTTCAAGTTTTACCCGAGGGTTTAAGATTTAGGATTTAGGGTTTAGAGTTTAGTGTTTTGCTAACGGTGTTAACACTAATAAATTTTTTTTTTTCTGGTAGTTACGATTATTTTTTATTTATTTTAAAAATATAATATAACTTCACAAATTATTATTATCTTATTTCTTTTTTAAAAGATACTGAATCTTTTTTTGAGCAAGATAGATAAACTCTTTATTTTACGTGTTAACCATAATAATATCTTTGATTTGAATGCAATTGTTTCATTCGTGACAAAAATTTAAACTAATTAACAAATAAATTTATATTTGTTTACATAACAGTTAGACATTAATATTTAGGTATCCATTCGGGTATGAAACGATTCTTCCAAATATCAAGATTTTTGGGTTTTGAAATTAGGCTTCGTTTGGATATTATAATTTATAAATTTATGGGCATAATTTGAGTAAGATCCTCCAGGATTCGGGTCAATTCGGTTATGATGTGTAGGAATCTAAAAATCTCCAAATAACCTATGTAATTAGATGTCATTAAAATTTTTATAAAAAGGTAAACAAATTACCTTTTCAGGACAAGAAGTACAAGTTAGGCCTAACGTAGGAACCACAGGAAGATGGTGTTTCACAGATGGTTCTTGGAAAGATAACGACCTATTTTCAGGACAAGGTTGGCTCAGTACATTATCAGGGTTTGATGGTTTACTAGGAGCAAGGAATGTAAGGGCTTGTCTTTCACCGCTTCATTCGGAGATGGAGGCATTAATTTGGGCAATGGAATGCATGAGAAACTTAAGACAGTTTCAGGTTACGTTTGCAACGGATTGTTCTCAATTGGTGAAGATGGTTTCGGAACCAGAAGAATGGCCAGCATTTGAAAGCTACCTGGAAGATATTAAGCTGTTGAGAAGAAGTTTCGTCAACTCAGATATTGTTCATGTACCTAGGACGGAGAATACAAGGGCGGATAGTTTGGCACGTAGTGCTCGGCAACAACCGTCTTTCGTCGTACACATGGATTCAGAGTTACCACTTTGGTTTACAGGGTCTATATGAGTCTGTAATCTTTTTGCTGTCAAAAAAAAAAAAAAAAAAAAAAAAAAGGTAAACAAATTACATGCGTGTGTGCGGGGATCAAGATCTAGTAAACCTTAAATTTTAATACAAATCTATAATTCAAATTAAATCAATGGGAATTTGCCAAAATGATTCAAAACTTGATTTTAAATGAAAACTATACCCAAACTTCACACAAATGTAAAAGTAACCTAAAAACTTTGTGAAATTATAACCAGCCTCTTATGACCAACCAAAAATCAGAATGCATTTTTACAAATAGTAGATTTAAAAAATAATTTATAAGTTTTATCAAAAATATTTTGATGGAGGGGGGAATTGAAATAATGTAATTATAAACATTTGTAAGTGATTTAAATCAAGATCTAGTAAAATTGAATTGTTTTTAACATAGATGAGTGAAGGTAATGTGTCATGGTATTTTTTGTTTAGGGTTTGGTAACATATATTGTAGTATTGTTTATGTTAGGGTTAGATTTTGAAAACTTATCTTTTTTTGAGAAATTAAATTATGACTTATATGCGTTTAGTTTTGTGTATATTAAACATTTTTAAAGTTGATTTTAAGTTTTATGAAGTGTTTGTTTCTACTTATTTAGTTATTTTGAATCTAAAGTTTAGGTGACTTAAGTCTTCTAACAAATAGTGCACTAGAAGAATTAAGTCTTTTACGAATAGTAAATTTAGGGTTTAGAAGACTTGTTTGAAAGTCTTCTGAATCAGAAATATATAACCTTGTTGGGATTTTTGTTTTCCTATATATATAAAGAAAATTTACACATTCTTTCTTCATTTCAAATGGCTGTAATAAAAATATAATGTTTGTCATTCTAAAACTCTCAAACCTCTCGCTAATCTCTTTGAACTTGAAAACACCAAATGTTATATGACTTTCTCATTTTATCTCAATGGTTTATTTTGTTTTTGCAGGCTTTTTATTACATGGTTCTCATCTTTCGCTCCTTTAAAGGTAGATCTATAAATCATATTTTTTTTTTCATTTGGTAATTTCTTGTTGCTTAAAGCTCTTACCTTTTGAAAACTCTTTCTGTTGTTTCAAACTCTTACTTTATTTTTGAAGTTTTTCTATGTTTTGAAACCATTTGAATGCTTCTGGATATGTAATTTTTTCAGATCTGAGACAGACTTGGAAGACTTCCTGGAAAGTCTTCTCGGAAGTCTTCTAACATTTAATGCACCATGAAGTCTTCTGGTGGAGTCTTCTCTCATGTCTCCTCTTTCATAACAGATCCGAGCGTTTTAGTAAGTCTCCATGTTTTATTTTTCTTCATTTGTTAACCTTTTATTGCTTAAAGCTCTGACCTTTCAAAAAAAATTTGGTTGCTTAAAGCTCTTATCTTATTTTTGAAAATTTTCTTTGTTTTAAAGTCATTTGAATGTTCTTAAATATGCATGTTTTTTAGATTTGAGTCAAACTTTGGAAGATTTCCAAGGAAGTTTTCTCGGAAGTCTTCTAACATATAATGCAGTAGAAGACTTCCTGGAAGTTTTATGACATAGTCTTCTTCCATGTCTCTTTTTCATAACAAATCTTAGCGTTTTGGCAAGTCTCCATGTTTGTTTTTCTTCATTTGGTAACCTTTTGTTGCTTAAACTCTTTACATTTTGAAAACTATTTTTGTTGATCAAAGCTCATACCTTATTTTAAAGATATTCTTTGTTTTGAAGGCATTTGAATGCTTTTGAATATGCTAGTTTTTCAGATCTGAGTCAAAAGTTGGATGATTTACAGGAAGTCTTCTTTTTTTTTTTTTTGAATTGAATGTTAAATTTAATTCAAAAAGAAAAAGTTCTTTGCTTTACATCAAGTGTAACTATTTTGAAAAGAAAAAAATCAAACTTCTATCTCCTTTTTCTATCTTGTGCTAAACCAATATACCATCCCTCCATCAAAATCCTTATCCCCTCTCTTCCTTATAATTGAGAACTTGTTTCTCACCATCTTATCAATCCATTTAATCAACAGCTCTGCTGGTTTAGGAGTTTCCCCATGTCTTCTTCTGTTCCTTTCTATCCAAATTGTGTGCACTGTAGCTTGAAGAGCATACCGCAAAGTGAAGAGCTTGATCTTCTCTTGAGTATTATCCAAAGCCACTCGCATAATACCCCTCCAACTCGTTGTGTATTGAGTATCCATAACTCTCTTTGTCAAACCCTCCCAAATCTGAGAAGAATATGGACAGACAAAGAAAAGGTGAGCCAAAGTCTCCATAGGATCTTGGCAAAACACACAAGTAGTATCAACACTGCCTCCCCAATTACTCATTCTTTCACCCGTAGATAATCTTTCCTTCATCGCCATCCACATAACAAAAGAGAATTTTGGAGTAGCATGCTTAAACCAGACCATCTTTTGCCAGTAGCAGCTCTGATACTGCACTCTAGTCACTTGCCAAGTCTCCTTCAATGAGAAACGATTCTTGTAATCTCCCTTTCCATTTCTCCATAAAGATACGTCTTCTTCCTCTATAATATTGGCTTTATATCTATCAATTACCTCTTCAACTCTATTGAAGATAGGATTTCTATGGAATCTCCTTCGATGTCTACTGCATTCACACACCCTTGCGTTAATAGAGATTCCCATATCAATATAGCCTCTATCACAAAGAAGATCTTTCAAACACCCCAACGGAGACCACGACTCATACCAAAAGGATGTGTTCCTCCCATTCTTTATTTCCACTCTGTATAGCTTCTTCGCAACCTCTCTACATTTTAAAAGCTTTCGCCACATCCAAGAACCTGCTTGAGTCTTATCCTTGATAGACCACATGGACCCCTTCCGAATCAAATAAGCTTTAATCCAATTCACCCAAAGAGAGTTAGCCGAGAGAATTCTCCAAATCAGTTTTAAACTACACACCAGATTCACATCTTTCAACCTTCTCACACCCAAACCACCTTCTTGCTTCGGTTTACAAACTTCTCCCCAAGAAACTTTAGCCTTCCTCCCATTTAACTCCGTACCATATAATCAGTTTTAGTCTTCTCAGAAGTCTTCTAACATATAATGCATTAGAAAACTTCATGGAAGTCTTCTGACCGAGTTTTCTTCCATGTCTCTTTTTTAATAATAGATTTGAGCATTCTGGTAAGTCACCGTGTCTAATTTTTCTTCATTTGGTAATCTCGTGCTGCTTAAAACTCTTACTTTTTTTCCAAATTATGCTCTGAATCTTTCATTTAGTTTCAGATCTTGAGCTATCAAAGTGGAGGATCTGTTCAACCATCTGGTAAACAGATCTGAGTGTGTTAAAGTTAATGGAAGTTTCAAGTTTGTGGAAGAATTCATGCATGCGAAGACTTCCTAAAAAACTTCCTGGAAATCTTCCACGCAGTCTTCAAAAACCTGAAACATAAGGACTATCAAAGTCCAAACTTATATATATGGAGGAATGATCTCTAACTTCAAGAGTAATTTTGTTTATGGTTTGTTTTGTGATCTGTTTGTGTACTTTTTTAGTTGTCGATCTTTTTCTAAATTTGAAAATACGTTAATGAAAATGTTTATTTGTACAATATTATCTTGCCAAAAGTACTTGATATTATTGAATTTGAAGTTATATACAACTTCAACAGCAAAACACAATAAAACAAAAATTTATCCAAATTTACTAAAACTAAGGGAGAAGACTTCCAAAATCATAGTTAAATTCACAAAAGATCAAAAATTACATAAGAAAAGAATAGATAACACTTTCACTAGAAGTCTTCTGTGAAGTCTTTGGAAGACTTCTGGGAAGTCTTTTCAGAAGACTTTGGAAGATTTCTCGGAAGACTTAATGTTTAAGTGGAAATTTAAAATATAAGCATGAAATTTAAGCGGAAAATTAAAACTTAAGAGAGAAACTTTAATTTTAAGTGAAAACTGGAATTTTAAATCTCATGAAAGTTAAAAAAATATATCTTATATTTTAAGAAGACACATTAAACCACATAACTTGATAATTTTGAAATGACAAAACATTTTTGAAAGTTAAAAAGCATATGTTAAAGTTACTTAACACTCTTAAAAATACAAGTTTACAAAAACTAACGTACTAAGTCTTCTCGGATTAGCTAGGAATATTAATAAACATGAATGTTGGTAACCTCATAATTATCACCAATTAATTTATCAATTTCATTCATTAGCCCCAACATTGATTAATATACTTGAGTTAACAAGAAATTGTTAAAAAGTTTTATAATTTTAGAGAAAATGAAATTTTATTACACGTTGACTTGGAAGACTCCATTTAGGTCATTTTTTGCTATTGCAAATATATAAAGAACGACTTCAAGAGAACTCTGCACTTCTATGGAAGTTTTACTTTGTAAATATTGGCTTACTTTTGTTTTTAAAAAAATTCTAAAAAATACGAGAGAAAACTTACTGGGAAGTCTTCTCGGATAAAAATGTTAATTTTGCACTTGGCCGAATTGTGTTAGAAAGAAGACTTTCTCTACAGAAGACTTACATGGAAGTCGTCTCAACTGTCAGTGGAAGTCTTCTCACCGTCCCTTAAAGTCGTCTTAGATTACTTTTGCAACTGAAAATTAAAACTTAAATATTTTCGTGAATAATTCGAACTTTTGGAGTAACTAGGGAAAATAAAAGTTCCGAAAATAGTCATGTGTTAGTTTTGCATTTGATTTTATGTTTTGAGTCATTTTTGCAAAAACCCCTTCAACTAATGCAAAAATAACCGAAAATAGTAAAATTACAACTAAACCTTTATGACCAAAAAATAATTATAAACACTTTTACAATTATAACCTTGGAAAATCTTCTCCGAGAAGGCCATAACACTTCTCACAAGTCTATTCATATACTTAATTTTTAAGGTACAAGTGTTTGGATTCGTACAAGAACGATTAAATAATAGGGTTAATGGATAGAGTTTTAGATTTTTTACTAAGGGCGGCAAGGAGGTGATTATTATATCGATGATTACGGCTCTGCCAAACCATGTGATGTCTGTGTAACAGTTACCGAAAACGACTGTGAAGAAGCTAATGGGTGCTGTTGCGCAGTTTTGGTGGAGTCCAGGAGGTACACTACAAGAAACCAGCAACATACCGAGGGAAAAAATCGTCGGTATGTCGTCGGAATAATGATATTCCGACGACATACCAACGAAACAAGTCCTCGGAAATAACTCCTCGAAAATTCATTTTTCCTCGGAAATCCCTCGGAAATTTTCGACGGAATTCCGAGGAAATGAATTTCCGAGAAACTCCGAGGACCACCAGTTCGTCGGAAAGGTCCTTGGAATTTACCGACGGAGGACTTCCTCGGGATATTTCGATGGACTTTCCGATGGTCCAATCCTCGGAAGTTCCGACGAAATGTTCCTCGGAATTTTCATCGGGAATTCTGAGGAACGGAGCCCTCGGAAAATTCCGAGGAAGAGTCCCTCGGTATGTTTTGACGACTTTTTCAGAGGAAATGTTCGTCCGAAATTTCCGAGGGTTCATTTCCTCGGAATTTAAAAAAAGTTAATTTTTTTAAAAAACTAAAATTTTTGAAATTTAAATTCGAAAATATAAAATTAAAATTAAAATTGAAAACATATTAGATAATATTCAAAGTTGTACAAATAGAAATAAAACATTCCGAGTTTTTGAAAAAAAAAAAAAAAACTACGGGTCTTGCATGTTCGGTAACACCTCGTTCGGGTACATCCTTTTCATCATCTCCATCATTTGCTCGTTCAGCTTCTTCTGTGCCTCATAGCCCGCCTGTTGTGCCGCCATCTGGGTCTCCAACACAGATATGCGATCATCCTTGTCCTTCAACTGAGCCGTAAGTTTTTCTGGATCAACAAAGGGCGGTGGTGCAGAAAAAGGAGCAGCCGACCGGGAGCGACGACCCAAACCGACCAAACGTCCCTTCTTTTTTGGAACCGACTGAAATAGAAAATAGCCAAATTTAAATAATATAAGAAGATGATAAAATAAAAATCAAGAAATAAATGAATTGAACTTTAAAAAAAAAAGAAATTACCGATTCAAAGATTTCGTTGATTCGAACCCGGGACAAGTTGGTCGAAGCCGTCGAATCGTCGTCCTCGGTTTGAAGCTGAGACACTTCGTCTTGCACCGGAGTTTGGACCAGGGTGACCACGTCCCTCACAAGACCATCATCAATCTGGCCGGTCTTCTTGTTGGTATACGCCCTCTTCATTAGGGCGAGATCATCAACCGGCTCGCCATCATTTTCTTCCGCCTTGAAAAAAACATACATTAAACAAACATTAGAAATTAGAAGAAATTCACAGAAAATAAAATTTCAAAACTTAAATAATTGAAGAAAAAGCGGCTGAACTTACCATGCGATCCCCCATAGTGGCAATAGATTGAGCACCCAAGTTATGCTTGAAGACGCCCTTCCCTTTACGCTCGCTCCTGCGGTTGGTGGAGTTGGTGGAAGAAGTTTCTTTCGTCTCTTCCTTATCCCAATGCACACACAACTCCTCACAGACCGTGTTGTTCATCGACTTTGGGACATTTTAATAAAAAATAAAGTAAAAAGTTAAATAAATAAAAAAATAGTTTAATAAATTAAAAAATTGTTTAATAAATTAAAAACAACCTTGTTTATTTCCCACTTCTTCTTCCACTCGTGGATCTGCTTCCCATAGTTGTCCATAACTTTATGGACGAAGTGGTGATAGATAAAGAGCGTATCATCGGAATTCCAGTTGAATTCTTGCTAAAAAAAAACACAATTAGTAGAAAATTTATATTAAAGATTAAAAATATAAGCCAAAAATTAGAATACTTACCGCAAAGTGACGAAACCACAGATGCTGCTTGTGGGTAGGGAAGTCAGTGAAATCGGATGTCCCTTGTCGAGGGCCGAGTACATCATACGGTTGATCCATGCGCTGATCCCGTTCCCGGATCGGTTGAACCTAATAAAAAGAACAAATTATTAATAATGAATCAAATTTTAATGAAAAAAAAATACGTTTAATTACCATGTTTGACCCCGTCCATGTGGATACGGAGTGAGATAGGGAAGATGGTCACGACCGGGCTGTCGAACCAATTCCGCAACACTCATCACTCCCGGAGGACCCGGAGGAACAGGAGCGGGTGCAGCAGCGGGAGCGGGAGGAGCAGGAGCGGGAAATGGAGAGGGAGATGTATGGTAAGAGCTGTGGGGCGAAGCGGAATCCTGAATCTGGCTGGACGAACCCCGAGACTGGCTCCCCGTACCACCACGACCACGACGCTGTCGAAGCCGGGTCTGATCATCATTAGACCTGTAAATTAAAAAAAACATATTTAAAAATTAGTTCTAATATTTTTAATAAATAAAAAAAACATATTTAAAAAATAGTTTTTCATCACAAAAATATAAATAGTTTAATAATTACAAAAAATAGTTTTAATAAATAAAAAATAGTTTAATAATTACAAAAAATGGTTTTAATAAATAAAAAATAGTTTAATAATTACAAAAAATAGTTTTAATAATATTAAAAATGTTTAATAAATATAGAAATTTATATTATATATATATATATATTTGTTTTTAAAAACAAAAATCCCAAATAATAGTTTTTAATCACAAAAAAAGTTTTACAGATATTAAAAATATTTAATAAATATATAAATGATTTTATAATGCAAAAAATAGATTTTATATACAAAAAAACGTTTTCATATTATATATACATAATTATCAATTAGATTTTTATAACCACAAAATTAATAAAAACTAAAAAAAAAATTGCAAATCAAGTGAATACCATAATCAAACTCGATTTTACACAATCCTACCATTCACCCTAACAAAAATCTATAAATATCATTCCAAAATTGTCAAATCTACTTAAAAACCTAACATATCTAACCTAAGAGAGTGGGATAGGGTTCATACATGATGCAGTGACTGAAATTGAGGAGGATTAGGAGGATTCGCCGGAAATCGTTGAGAGAGAAGGGAGGAAACGGCGGAAATCGCGAGAGAGAAGAGAGAGTTCGGCGGAGAGGAAGAGAGAAATGGGGAAGAAGATCTGGTTCGACCTAATAAAATGAGGCGTCCGACGGAAAATGTCCGTCGGAATTTCCTTCCTTTCTGTCGATACAGTAACGCAAATTAGATGCGTAACCGTCTGGAAATTCCACATCGTTTGAAATCCAATCAAAGAACGCATCATTTCCTTCTGCATCAAGTCGGTATATGGGAAAAGGAGCCCTACCATTCTCATCAACATGAAGTTATGAACGAGCACATATATCGACTAAATCCAGTCTTGACTTCAAATTATCCTTTGTTTTACCTTGAACATTAAGGATCGTGTTCATGAGATTGTCAAAAAAGTTCTTCTCAATATGCATGACATCTAAATTATGCCTTAGCAGATGATCCTCCCAGTATGGCAGATCCCAGAAAATACTTTTTTGTGCCAGTTATGTAGGTCTCCAACAGCATCTACCGGAAAACGCTCATGTCCACCGACGTCTGGCGTCTTCTGCACCAAAATCTCTTAGTTGTGTCTTCAAATCTTTCCCACAAATTTCCGGAGGTGGACTGTCAAACACCCTCTTGTTCTTCGTAAACAAATTCCTACTCCTACGATATGGATGATCAGGTGGTAGGAATCTCTTGTGACAGTCAAACCAACACGTTTTCCTTCCGTGTTTTAGTTGGAAAGCATCAGTGTTATCTTGACAATATGGACATGATAGCCTTCCATGCATTGTCCATCCAGATAACATACCATATGCTGGAAAATCACTTATTGTCCACATTAGTACTGCCCGCATTTGAAAGTTTTCTTTACACGAAACATCGTATGTTTCAGCACCTTGAGCCCATAGTTGTTGCAACTCATATATTAGTGACTGAAGAAACACATCAAGTGATCTCTTAGGATGCTCTGGTCCGGGAACGAGAATCGATAGAAACAAAAACTCTCGTCGCAAGCACAAGTTTGGGGGTAGGTTGTATGGTGTAAGAATGACTGGCTATAGAGAATACTGTCTTCCACTCTTGCCAAACGGGCTGAAACCATCAGTACATAATCCAAGGTAGACATTTCTTCTCTCATACGCAAAGTCGGGATACTTTGATTGGAAATGCTTCCACGCTTTTGCATCTGAAGGATGTCTGATCTCACCATCTGTTGAGTGCTCCGCATGCCATCTAATTGGTTGCGCAGTGCGTTCAGACAGATACAACCTCTGCAACCTTTCCGTCAAAGGCAAATACCACATCCTTTTATATGGCACTGGAACTCTTCCACTCGTATCTTTATAACGAGGCTTCCCACAAAATTTGCATGTAACCCGATGTTCATCCGCCCTCCAATAAATCATGCAGTTGTCGCTGCATACATCTATTACCTGATACGATAAACCAAGACCAACTACGAGTTTTTGAACCTCGTAGTATGAACCAGGAGCTAAATTATCCTCGGGTAGAATACCTTTTACAAAATCAGCAATCGCATGTACACAGTCTTCAGCCAAATTATAATCTGTTTTAATGCCCATCAATCTTGTAGCAGATGATAAAGCTGAATGACCATCTCTGCAACCTTCGTACAATGGTTGCTTTCCAGCATCCAACATATCATAAAATCTCCTAGCTTCTGCATTGGGTAAATCTTTCCCTCTAAAATGATCATTTACCATCTGCTCAGTACCTACACCATAATCTACATCCATTCTAATTGGTTCTTCTAATCTAACCGCTGGCTGAGGTTCGCTAGTACTACCATGTTCATAATCAGTTTTCCCATGATGATACCAAATTTTGTAACTTCGTGTAAACCCACACAAATATAGATGAGTCCAAACATCTCACTCTTTAATAACCTTTCTATTTTTTACAATTAGAGCAAAGACATCTTAACATACCTGTTTTTGCTTCCGGTTGTTTGTGAACTAACCCCATGAATTCGGTTATACCTCGTTGGTATTCTTCCGTAAGCAATCTCGTGTTCGGATCCAAATGAGCTCGATCGATCCAAGAACGAAAATAATTTGAAGAAGACATGTTTTTATGAAATAAATTCGTGTGTAAAGAGAGTAAGAGGGAGGATGAAGATATGGAGTGAATGAAGAGGAAGAGGGGTGCTTGTATTTATAGTTGAAATCCTGCCGACAGACCAAGGAAATTCCGACGGAATTCCGACGCCGACGGCTAGTTCGTCGGAATTTCCTCAGAATTTTTAAAATCTCCCAACGGCTCTCCAACGGCTCTCTAACGGCTATAATATATCCTCGGAATTCATCGGTTTTTTCCGAGGAATACATTTTTCCTCGGTATTCCATAAGAATATTCCGACGGATTGATATTTCCTCGGAATTCCGTCGGTATATTCCGAGGAAATTCCGAGGAAACCAAATTTTGTGTTTCCTCGGAATTTCCTCGGAAATTCCTCGGGATACTCCGAGGATTTCATTTTCCGTCGGAATGTCCGTCAGAATACCGCTGTTTTCTTGTAGTGGTAGTACAAGAGGTATGCATTGGAAATCATAGGATAAATTGTGTGTCCATAAGGATAATGGTGGGTTAGATTTTAAGGACTTGACTGATTTTAATACGGCAATGCTTGGGAAGCAACTGTAGCGGCTGCTCGAGAAGCCAAATTCTCTTTTTTCTCGAGTTTTTAAAGGACGGTATTATAGGAATGCTTCACCCCTGGATCCGATTCGCTCATATTCCCCGTCATATGGCTGGAGGAGTATTACTTCTGCTAGATCTCTGGTTTGTAAAGGACTAATTAAAAGGGTGGAACATGATCATCTATTTCAGTATGGAATAATCCTTGACTTCCATCCACTCGCCCGAGACCAGCTAACAAAAACCTCCATAATGGTTACCCGGAGCTCACAGTGGATTCTCTCATTAATTCGGAATCCTGCACATGGAATTTACAGGCAATTAGGGATTTGGTGGATCCACACGATGCAAAAATAATCGAAAGTATACCATTGTGTAGAAATCGAATGGAAGATAGGAATGGATGGCATTTCACCAAGAATGGGAAATACACAGTACAATCAGGGTACCAAGTGGAAAGGATTTATCCTGATAAGGAAAAGCCACCAGAATTTTATGGGCCCAATGTTGATATACTTAAAGCTTTATGCTGGAAAGTGAGGTGTCCTCCAAAGTTCAAGCATTTTTTATGGCAGTTGATATCCGGTTGTATAGCGGTAACGAAAAATCTAAGGGCAAGAGGAATACAAGGAGATACCTGCTATGCACGGTGTGGTGATCCTGAGGAATCAATAAACCATGTGTTTTTTGAATGTCCCCCAGCTCGTCAAGTCTGGGCACTATCTAAAATCCCATCAAATTCGAACTTTTTTCCTATTGGCTCTCTTTTTGCTAATATGGACCATCTATTTTGGAGAATTAATCCAAGAATGGAGGATCATCAGTGTGCATGGATACTATGTTACATTTGGAAGGATCAGAACAATAAAGTATTCAGTAATCTTGATATTGATCCCAGGGAGACACTTCGATTAGCAGAAGTAGAATCAACACTTTGGGCTGAGGCACAGGTTAGTAACAACAGGTGTGCATAGGAAGTACAGGTTAGGCCCAACGTAGGAACCACAGGAAGATGATGTTTCACAGATGGTTCTTGGAAAGATAACGACCTATTTTCAGGGCAAGGTTGGCTCAGTACATTACCAGGGTTTGATGGTTTACTAGGAGCAAGGAATGTAAGGGCATGTCTTTCACCGCTTCATTCGGAGATGGAGGCATTAATTTGGGCAATGGAATGCATGAGAAACTTAAGACAGTTTCAGGTTACGTTTGCAACATATTGTTCTCAATTGGTAAAGATGGTTTCGGAACCATAGGAATGACCAGCATTTGAAAGCTACCTGGAAGATATTAAGCTGTTGAGAAGAAGTTTCGTCAACTCAGATATTGTTCATGTACATAGAACGGAGAATACAAAGGCGGATAGTTTGGCACGTAGTGCTCGGCAACAACTGTCTTTCGTCGTACACATGGATTCAGAGTTACCACATTGGTTTACAGGATCTATATGAGTTTGTAATCTTTTTGCTGTAAAAAAAAAATTAAACAAATTAATTAAAGATATTCTGAGGGAAATAAAATTGAAATTATGTAAACATATAAATTTTAAATCATGTAAATTTAAATTTAATAAGTTAAGTTTTTCACACAAATGAGTGAATATAGATTGTAAGTTATAATTGTCCATTAGTTAGGATTTGATAATATATGTTCAAGTAATGTTGGTACTTTAAGGTTAAATCTTGGAATCTTAAATATTTTTAAAAATTAAAACTTGACAATAAGTGTTTATTTTTTATATATTAAATATTTTATAAATTGATTTTATGTTTAATAAAGTGTTTATCACCATCTAGTTAAAATATTTGATTTCATGGTGTAGGTTTAAGAAGTCTTTTAGAACGTAAAGTAAATTTATGGTTAAAAGATGTCTAAAGTCTGATAAACTGTAATGCCCTATTAGAATTCTTGAGAAGTATGCTAAATTGTAATACACTAGCATAATTTTTAAGAAGTCTACTATACCACATTTTTTTAATCTAATTGGAATTTTGTCTTCTTATATTAAATATTTTTACACATTTTCCATCTTTCTATCAATTGACTGCAACAAAAATATAATGTTTCTCAATACTTTCTTGCCTCTTTTTTCTTTTGAACTTCAAAACAGTTATTTTTATATCAATTTTTCATTTTTTTAAGAAATTATATCCTAAATTTTTCTTTGTATATTTTAATATTTTCTAATTATTAATCATTATTTATAATTTTATTTATATTTTGGTATGTTTTAATATTTTTTATAATTTGTATACAACTTTTAAAAAAAAATTTCTTTTAATTTTTCATAAGTTTTTTAAAAATAAATTTATGACAAATTTTCAGTGGAATGCTAAAACAACTAATTCGCCGGGGAGAAGGTCATTGGGGATTCGTCGAAATTCTTGATTTTTTGGCAATTTTTTTCTCTGGTCGAAACATGTTCTTTAGAAATCGAAGACAACTTTCTGAAGGATATGGTTATCAGAATAGCTGTTTTTTTAATTATGTGTTTAAGACTTTTAGTTTACTAATGAAAATGAAATATCAAGCTTTTTTTTATCCTGAGTTTTTAGGCCTAAAAACTAATTTCAGGAGAGCTTGCATTTGGATACGCAAAACCCTATCGTTGAAGACGCAGCTAGGTAGCCAATGCTACTCAAACTCAGGGTGAAAACTCCAGCCGGAGTCCATTTACCACTAGGCTAAGACGACTTAGTTCTATACTAAGTTTTCTATTATTTTCCTTTTAATTACTTAGTTTTTGACAGAAATTAAAAATTTGGTAAACGCAATACTACAGCCCATATAATATCAATTTGTCTCAAGCGTTCTTAGTTATGTGATTTTTAATTGTGGCTTTTAGTATTTTAAATTAAACTAACTACAATTGATCTATACATAAGTTTACTTGCGACATTGTGACTGATCCCACTATATAAAAGGAACTATTTTAAAAGCTTCTAAACACTGCCACATGGGCAAAAATATTCATGGCCAATTAAAGTGACAGGTCATCGTGGACTGGGCTTGGAATACAAAAATTAAGTTGACATTCGCAGCCAATTTAAACCATTTCGAAGCCCGACCTAAAATCTAATTCTCTAAAATCTAAAAATCACTCATCCTCCCCCTAACCTAAACGCCGTCTCATAATGGTTTCCAGAGGCTGATAAGATCAAAGATTCAACTAGACAAAGCAAGCAGCTTGAGGAACCAAAAGTTATGGATTGGCGTTGTTTTATCGGCTTTTTCAGTTCAAATTTATTTTGTGAAGAAGAGTATTTGTTGCTTGGGTCATCTTCTTGCATTTTCATGCGATTGAGTTTGTAAGTCTCAAAAGCATCTTTACGGTTTGTTTTCTGATGGAATGTACTGTTTCATAATTGCAATGCTTACTTCTTTTCTTTATATATGGATGAGATGAGATGTGACCGAATAAATTTTGAAACATGATTCAATCATCTCCATATTTATTATGTGTGATTCATGCCAGGTTGGTTAAAGACATTGACTGTGAAGCTCTCCTGAATTTTAAGTAAGCAATAAAATGACTATAAACAATCTGTGGTCTGATTTATTATATGCTAAATTTTATACATATGAACTTAGTAAATAGTTCTTTTTTTTTGCCACTGAGAGGACATAGACAACATGGGAGCAGAAATAAATGTTACCCTCATCTCAGAGGCTAGGGGTTCCTCAACGATTCTTTGGTGTGGTAAGATACTTTTCTTTAAAAGTTACCTGGAGTTACTGTAGTTGGAATCACATTATTATTTCCTAAAGTTAGATGCTTATGTCGTCATTACATATGTTTCTTTTAAATTAATAACCTCTTACTTTTCATCCCTAAAGTTTAGAATCTGGGCCTTTCGAAGATATTCAGAATCGGATACATGATGCGCTGGAGGAATTTGCAATAACAGGTAATTGCCACATTAGCACTTATTTTTAAGCATCTGACACTATTTTGGTAGCGTATATAAGTTAAAAGATAGTGAATTATTTTCCAACATTTGTAGCCAATAATGACTTAGACGATCTCATACAAGAAAGGAAATGTCAACTTGGACTTTTTCAGGTGGCTCTTATATCTATGTCTCTCGAAAGACATGTCTCTTAGCTGGAACAGAGGATGTGCACTTATGTTATAAATTATAGGACTGGGCCGAGAGATAGGCCGCAACGTTGGGTTTGGAGGATTGCAAGGAGAATGTTGACAGAGATGGTGGCGAAGACATAAGTTGAAATGGCAGTAAAGAGAAGAAACATGTGGTGTTGGACTCCAACAAAAGTTAACTATTTTAGGATGTTTTAACCAGTATTCCACTTCTGAGCAACCACTGATCGATATGTGTAAAAGCGAAATCGTAGACGTGTGTATGTGAAAGAGAAAAAATAAGCAGTTGAAGAATCAGGTGGAAAAATAAGGGATACTTTTATGCAACGATTGTTATTTTCAGATCAGCTTTCTCTATTTGTAGCAGAGAATATAAAGATAAATAAGTTTTGAAATAGTGGCTATTTTTAGTGTAGAGAAACAAACATTCGTTGTCATCATCGTATGAGTTTTTATTTTTGATCAGAAAAAGAGAGAAAATAACATTTGAGGTCCAATTAGGATTTCTCCTCTGTTTTTGGGGATTGTTATGAAACTAGGGTATGCTTCTGATTTTCATAGCTCTCTTTAAATCTTTAAAAAATTATTCTAAGCTTCAAAACAAGAAACACTGCAGTTTTAGTGTGCATTGTTTGCTTGGTGACATATTCTTTGATTGTTTTGGGCTGGAATATAAACCCAACATATTGTGTTGTTCCATTTAGTTAGGTAATTATATATATGTTTTACGATGTTATCGTTGCAACTTTGTTGAAACTAAGAATGAGATATTTGATTAGATAGGAATTATATACTTTCATTCAATACAGCCAACATTAAAAAGACTAAAGGATTTAGTTATTTCTTTAAGAAAAAAAAAACAATTTTCAGAAAACATTTATACGCAGTCTGGTTTATCTTAATTTTCAGATTATTAATGGTTACACTACATTTAATTTTTTTTTTATGTTTGGTTCACTCAAAGTAAATTATTTAATAAGATAGGGTATAAAACTCAAGTAAAATTATGTTAGAAATATAATACTTTATTAATTTATAACACTATTAATCTATAAAATATTTTCAAATAGTATGAGCAACATTTTCAACAAATTGTTTTAATAAAAAAGTTCAACAAATGCTTAAAATAAATTTACAAAAATAATTAGTAAAACACTAAAAATTAAAGAAAATTTTATTATAAATTAAAAATTTAATATAAAATGAAACAAATATATACTATAAAACATCATTTGTTGTTACATAATATATACTAAGACAATATTGAAACTATTTATATATTACTTTAAATTATAAATTTTAATAATTTTATCACATTACATTTGATTTTCAATTGATTTAGTTTGGAGGTGGGTGTAGTAATTTATTATCGTGAGAAATTAGTTATTATAATAATATTAAAATTTGATACTCTTAGAAATAAGAAAAATATTAGTTATTCTTACTTTAATTTTTTTTCAAATATATCAAATTGAAACAGAAATCAAATAGAAATATAAATCATTACATTTTCTTTAATTTTCTGATTTAATAATTTTGTATTCTTTAACAAAACAATTTTAGTGGTTTTTCACCTCAAACCAACAAAATTTAGCGAAGTTTAAAATATAATTTTAGAATAAAAACATATAATACTTATTATTTTCAATATAAAGTAAAATTTTAAATATTTTGTAAAATTAAAATACAATACACTTAAACATAAAATAGTTTTAGTGTAAACTCACCCGTCCGTAGGGCGGACCAACCCCTAGTTCTATTTAATACAAAGTAACTAACGGATGTTACAAGGCCTTATCTTTTCTTCTGGTTTGAGCAAGTTACAAGAGCATCTCCAACAATGACACTAAATTTGGTATTGAAATTACACCAAATTTGGTGTTTTGGTGTCAATTTTTTTTTTTGTCATCTCCAACAATAACACCAAATCTTACACCAAAATCAATATTATATATTATTTGATGTTTTCATTTTTAAAAATTTTATATTTCTATTATTTGTAATTGATAAATAATAATTATGTTACATCTAGATTATATTTATATTTTGTTATTTGTAAGTGATAAATAGTAATAGTTATTTACCAATTTATGAATATAATAATAAAATTAATATTAAAATTAAAATTTTAATTATTTGAAAATAAATTTAAAATACAAATAATATAATATTGTTTATGTTTAATTACAAATTTTATAGTAATTGATTTATATTATCAAATGAAACATATTAAAATGTATTTTAGAAATTTTGTGTGATGAATATTATTACACCAAATGTGAAAATAAATTTAAAATAAAAATAATACAATATATTTATGTTTAATTACAAATTTGATAGTAATTAAGCTATATTTTTAAATAAAACATATTAAAATATGTATTTTAAAGATTTGGTGTGATGAATAGTGTTACACCAAATTTGGTGTAATACTATTCACATTACACCAAATTTGGTGGGATGGTATCAAATTTGGTGTTTTGTTGGAGATGAAATACCACCAAATTTGATGTTGGTGTTTTGTTGGAGATGGCCTAAGGCCTTAACTTTTTAGCACTTCTCCTTGGTTTTATTCTTTTAACTTCTTTTTCAGAAAGGTAGGATTCTCTTCAGATAAAGGAAAACAGCAAAGCGTTTGGTAATGCAATGTCAAAACAACATGATGACTTGACATTAAAGGTGGGTAGGGTCCGTTGGGATGTGTAAGCCACTTATTTCTGCATGTCTCGTGATTGTTCCATTTGAAAGTTAACATACTTTAGAAAATTAAAGGGGTCTCTAATAGCATTGGTTATGAATCATGGTGGAAGATGATTTAAGCATTATTCACAGATTATTCGTTGTTTTGCTCAAAAGAAGAATGAAATGTCTGATTAGAAAAATTAATTTCTATATAATATAAGTATTTTATGAATGCCTCATTCGTTTTGCAGAGTATCGTTTGATGCATTAATGCAGTTTTTTAACTTTAATTCTTACAACTAGTACAAAATTTAACCCCAATCTCTTGTATATTAATCCGGAAGCATTTTTAAAGCCCTTTTAAATGATATAAGTTTTAATAATTCAATATTTACGTGTCACTTTCTCAATTATCTTTACAGTTCTTTTTTTTTTGTCAACATCTTTACAGTTCTTATTTAAAAAATTTCTATGTTACTAAAAATATTATAACTGTGCCATGGAATGAACTACTCAATTTAATATACTAGGGACATTGCCCCTGCGCAACCACGAAATTGTGAACATAATTCTTGTTTCATCTCAATATTTGCTAGGGTTACTGTAGTTGTAAATTTTACGTTTTGAGTTGTTTTTCAAGTTTTTTTTTATTGTTATAGGGTTAGAGTTATGATGATGAACTGTGTATGCATTGTTCTCTACTTATGAAAGACTAAACTATGTTAGTAATGTGATTGATATAGTTTGTGTTGTTGTTTGATATATCACTGAGACTTATTGTTTGTTTGTCTTTTTAATTTGTTTCTTGTACTGTTGAAAGTACATAAATTATATTAAAGTTTTTGAAAGTACCTTTTGTTTCTGGATATTTTTTCTCCAGTTTAGCTGTATAAGTTGTGTGCATTAATTAATAATTTTTATTATCCTTATTATGTTTGTTATATGTTTTTATTTTATTTTTAAATATGTTGCTCTTACCGGACATTTAAAACAAATACATGAAGACTTATAGAAATAACTATAAAATGATTGTTAGTTCTGACTATTTTGGCTTTAATGAGTTTTAAACGAATTTATGTATTTTTCAAAAGAAGACAATAGCATTGGCATGTTTACGTTGGACATGTAAGCTATTTTTATAAGACAAGAGGAGTGAGCAGGTGGAGATGTTGTTGCCGCATTTGTGTCTGTCGGGATTATCTCTTGTATCTCCTGTTATGGATGTGTTTGTTTATCTTTTATTTGATGGGTAATATGTAAACAAAAATCATTGTTAGTTGTATTTATCAAAGTTCATAATTTGCTCTACTTTTTTGTTCAGGTAATTTCACTGATTTTGGTTGTCGTTTTTGTCTTCTTCGTTGTGAAAGTAAGTTTGTAAATTGTTAAATAGCTAGCTGTGTAGTTTGTATTTGTTTAGCTGACTCGATGTATGTGTCGTTGCGAAAATAAGTTTGTAAATTGTTAAATAGCTGGCCGTGTAGTTTGTATTTGTTTAGCTGACTCGATTTATGTGTTGTTGAGTTTTAGTTGAGGTGATTGGTTTGGTATATTTTTTTTGAAGTTTATTTCTAAGATTAGACAAAAAAAGAGAGGTGATCATTAATGATTCATCTTTTTTGGAATTCTAGTTTTTGGTGTTTTGATTGTTTGAGTTGTTGTGGTTTCTTTTAAGCTGTAAAATAAATGTTTGTGTAAAATTAGTTTGATAAGTAAAAGAGATAAATAGACGACCACAAAATTTGGGTAGGGAATATTTTTGATTATTGATGTTAGCACAATATAGATAATAATATAAAGGGAATTGTATGTTGATTGTTTCTTACGGATCAATGAGGAGACGGATAACGACTCGAGTTGTTTCTTTGCTAAGGTCAGAGCCTTGGACATAACGGATTTTCCCAACCACATATGCGAGTTTAAATATCAGTTATGATAACGAAACATATTATAAATCCAAAATGATAATATACATGGGAGTTCTAGGTTTGTGTTTACAATCACTTGGAAATTGTCAAACAGTCTAATAATGACTGGAGAATGATCTTAGAAGAACCCGTGATGACTTCATCAATAATAGTTGGTGAGATGAAACGAATGAGGAATGGATGATCAATTATCTTGTACATGCTTGAGCACCTAGCAACCTCAAAACGATCAAATTTCACAATGGAACCGGCTTTCAAAGATTGCATGCATGATTAGCACGTCCGGCGGGAATAAACCCATGAATCACGGAATCTGCAAATAATATTATTTAACAAAGAATCATGAAATCAACTAAAAACAATTATACTAAATAAATGTGCTAAATAGAAGATTAACGTGATGAACCTCATTTAAAAAATGAAACTCATAACAAAGAAGCAAAGATTTTCTACCTTCATAAATATATATTAGTTTCGGCCATCAATGTACAAAGTATCCTTTAGTTTAGTGGTATAAATATTGGTGTTTATAGCTCAATAACCCGGGTTCGAGCCAAAGTGCTGACGTGGCGGCTCAGAAATGAGGCAACTGCCTCATTATATTATAGATTTCTCATTTAATAAAGCAATCATATACTACAAAACTTCTTTTCAACCGATTAACTAATTAAACCTCATTATTTTGTTCAAGTGGAATGACTTGATCGTTTAGCCTTTCTTTTCTCACTTTATCATCTTTGGGAGAGATGACTTCATTTTCGAGCACATATTGATCGTTTTCTGGTCAGCTATGTCTGGATTGTTTATAGTTTAGTCGTTTCGATTCAACAATTTAAACAGACTTATATAGATTTTACAAATCAAACAGTTAGTTTTGTATTCATATGAACAACAAACGACGTTTAGTTTCTTGCACTGTGTGTGAAACTGTATGCTTTTGAATTCTACGTCTGTGGTATATTAATAAACACTGATCTGTTGTAATTTCTCATCAGGATCTTTATACCTTCCATATAACTTGCAAAGGCTAACCATTACTCTGGTTCCAAAACTATCTTTACCAACTGTAAATAATCCGTTGCAAATTTAACAGTAGACTGTCTTAGATTTCTCATGCATTCCATTTTCCAAATAAAAAAATTTATCTTCGAGATAAAGTAGCGACAGACTCGACCGTGTATTCCTCGCTCCTTTTAAACTGAAGTCGCTTTGATCAATTAATTATATAAATTTACTGTTCTTAGATCGCTTTCTTCTCCAATCTAAACACAAATTTAGTTTGGCATTTTGGGCTTTTCTTCTTCTCTACACGCTATGATTTCAGCATCGGTTACAGACTCTCTTGATTCTACTATCTCCAATATTATTAATCTTTTTAAAAAAGATTGTAATATTGACCTTTATCATAATGTCTTTATAGATCCAAATCTCCACGGTTTTAAGAAGTTCAAAATCTAAAAATGCATACACCATGATTGATTGGATTACAGTTTTAAATGAAACTATAAACCATCTAAAATCGACATTTAACCAAATTAAGACTATTATCAGATCCAACGACGAGTCTAATTCATGTCATTTGTATTTCAGAATATTTTTTTAAATCTAATTAGGGTCTTAGTTTTTGTTTAATGTTGATTTAAAATAATTTATAGTTTAATATAAAAATAATAAACCGATTAGGCCTGGGCATTCGGGTCTCGGTTCGGTTCCGGGTCAGGTATTTCGGGTTTCAGGTAATTCGGGTTTCGGTTATTCGGGTTTTAAATTTTAGTAACCAAATAGGAACCAAGGTAAAACCGGTTCAGATCGATTTGGTTCATCTTCGGTTCGCATCGGTATGGTTACTAATTTAAAGAACCGACATGTAACCGAAAAAGCCGATTAAACCGAAAAAATTTTGGTTCCTAGACTTATTGGGTACTTTATATCCGAAATAACCGATTAAACCTCAAGTCCTCAAGATCTCAACCTCAACGATAACCTGTTACCAAATTTTAGACTGTAAAGAACTAAAGATTACTAGGTATAATTTTTAAGTGGTGATGTTGAGATTTGAGAAGTTGAAAAATGAAATAAAAGATGTACCTTAACCTTATCAGTAATCAATCTTCAAAATATTCTTGCGGCACTGTATCCTCTGCTTGTCTCTCAGACTCTCCTAGTCCATGCTCCTCAAACTCTGTCATATTGCACAATGCACATTCAAAGTCTCAGACAAGACAATGACATAACTCATAAGCTAGTCGTAACTCATAAGTAAAGAAATAAAGAAATAAAACGTTACTTCTGAATAGTTTATCTTGCTGCTCAACATCAATCATGAGTTGATTATTGAGAAAAATTGATGCTCTCTCACGTAAGTGGATATCACTCCTCATCCACTGCTCAGTACACAACAACACCTCTATCATGTAATGAGTTAAACAGCTTCTATAAGGGTCTAGGACTCGACCACTAGTGCTGAAGGCAGATTCAGATGCTACTGAAGACACTTGCATAGCTAGGACATCCTTAGTTGCACACAGAACTGGGTACTTGTGTTCATTTACCTTCCACCATCCCAACACATCATATTTGGATCCTGGAAGACTATTCCTGGTAGTTTCCACCTTATCTTTCAGATAGATTTCAACCTCATTTGATTCATCTTCAATGCCGATTTCATCAATCATCTCTTTGTAGACAAAGTCCATGCGCTCATAACCCACATCAGTATCTAAATCCATTCTGTTAGAAACATCTTGACCAGTACTTTGAGATGATGTTGCACCAGACTGAGATTGTGTCCCAGCGACCTCATCCCCGTTCGCAGTCACATACCTCAGAGTATATTCCTCAAACAAACTCTTCAAGACATCCGCAACTGAACTTTGCAGAGCTTTAGTTTCTACACTGTCTTTACAATAAACCCACTCAAAACAAAGACTAGCAAACCTCATTTTGTTCCTTGGGTCTAAGATTCTAGTAACTATCAACAACCTATTGATTTTCTTCAACTCTTCCCAGTACTTATCAAACTTTTTCCTCATAGCCATTGCTCTCTTTCTTAGCTCCACATCAGGATCATTGCTCAACTTAATCAGGTTTCTCTCGATCGTGACAATCTCAGTATAACATTTGTATGAGTTAACCGAGGTTGAAGCAGAAACTACCAAGGTCGAGTTGTAAAATATTACAAGAAACCTTACCGTCCTTTCAACTGCATCCCAATCATCACTTGTTGGTGGTCCTATGATTTTTTTTCCACTCACCGTCTCCTCGAAATACTCATTATACAGCTTGTCCTCAGCTTCCATCTTATCAAAGGCCAACCGAAACTTAAGTGCCTTGCTCAGCATGAGGTAAGTCGAGTTCCATCTCGTTTTACAATCCAAAGGCAGGCTCCCTCTGCTCATCTTACCAGATAGAACACGAAACTCGAACGAATTCAACCTTGGAGTAGAAGACCTTACATATGTGATGGCGTTTCGGATTGCACAAACATCAACTTCTTTTAATCCATCTCTCACCACTAAGTTCAGAATATGAGCAGCACACCTCATATTTAGGAATCGACCATCCAACACCAAAGCATCATTCGCAATTGCTCCATACGATTCTGCAAATATCTTCAAAGCATTCGTATTGGCTGTTGCATTGTCGACAGTGATGGTGAAGATCTTTTTTATACCCCATTCAGCCAAACACTCTTCAAGAACTCTTGCTATTGTAAGACCTTTGTGATCTATAACATTCTTGAAGCCGAGAATGAGCTTCCTTAGCAGCCAATTTGAATCAATCCAGTGTGCGGTAATGACCATATAACTCGCAGCTGTAGATGGAGCAACCCAGATATCGGTGGTAAAAGACACACGTTGCTTAGAAGAAGCAAACATATTATGCATGCTTGCTTTGCGCTTGGCATACATCTTCACAATTTCTCTTGTTGCTGTCCTTCTAGAATGTGGTGGCTTGAACTTCACACGGTTGCAGAAATGTCTCCATGCAACACTCTCGACGAAACATAGAGGCAACTCACCCAATGCAATCATCTCATTAGTAGCCTCCTTCACAACATCGTCAGAAACTTTCCCCAACACCAATGCACCCTCATCACCTTCTGACTCTAGCACATGTTGAGTTTGCTTCTTACTACTAAGCCACGTCAAGTGTAGCCTGCATACGGTGAGATGTTTCCTCAGGTTTGATGTTCCAGATGATGTCGGACAAGTCATTTCTCTAGCACAATAGTTGCATTTGTACTTGTCGTAATTCGTGGGCAGCCGCGTATAGTGTTCCCAAACGTCTGCACGAGTGCTTGTGTTCTTTTTCTTTCCCTTTGAGGCTCCACCACCCTTCCTTTTGATACCAACGTTAGGAGATGGAGTTGTGGCATTTTCATCGTTTCTTTGTTCATCAGTTCCATGGACAGGATCATACGGAGATGAATCCATCTTAAAACAAAACAAACAGAAGTACAAAACCCAAATCAGAAAATAGATTCCAAAATAAATCAAAGATAATGATCGATTTTAATTTTCAATTTTCAAAGTTCAGATTTAAACAGAACACATAGATCGATTTTAAAGATTTAAGAGAACAAACTACAAACCTGTGAACAATTTCTCGAAGAGACAGAAGGAGGAGAGTGAGGACCGTTTTAAAGTTTTAGGTTTAGGGTTTCCAGATTTTCGACTTGGGCAAAGCTCTTTTAGGATGATTCTGGTGAAACCGAAGAGTCGAATAGTTACTTTAGTCGTTTAGGTTTGTCTACTCTACGATGCACGAGCTACGAATCAATGTCTCGAAGACTTGAAGTCTTGAATTCTTGATTTCTTCGAGAGGTTATATGAGTTCCCGAGACAAAGTCGGATCTGTTCGGGTTGTCTTTCGGTTTCGGTTATTAACCGACTCGACCCGGAAACCGATCACAAATCATATACGAACCGATCGGTTATTAAGGCATAACCGAAATTCAATCAGACCGGGTATTTCGGGTCAATTCAGGTCGGTTTTTCGGTTTCGATTATAAATGCCATGCCTAAAACCGATTATAATTATAGTCTATATGGGTTTTTAGATTTCACACCTTATAACCGTGGGAATATAAATCTTAATGTGAATAATTAAATCTAAAACTATTATTTTTTATAAAAGAAAGATTGAAACTAATGTTTCTATAGAACAAGATAGTAAGTTTCTTCTATGAGAAAATATTTCGAAGAGAGTAGAAACTGTGGATTGCGGGGAAAATGGGAAAAGATAAGTTTACTTTCTAACCTCAAAATGGATCGGTAATTACGCTTATATCCTGACCAAGGCTAACCGTTTGATTAAAGTCGGCGTACAGATCCAACGGGTAAATAACGATTCAAAAGCACGCCAAGACTGACGTCAAAAAATGAAACCCAAGACCGACATAACCGTGTCTCGTACCCAAATTATATAAACGAAACATTATTCTAATCAAACCAAGTTGCGTGTTTGGTTATCTTTTCTTCCGTGTAACCTAAATTAAGGGATTTGTTCTAACAACAAATCTCTCTAGAATCCAAAAGGAAGAATCCCGTCTCTCTCTCTCTCTCATCTTCTTCTCGGGAAGATCAGAAAACAGCTTTTTGTGAAATTTCATCCTCAAGCTTTGAAGATCGCAGGAAAATTCTCGTTTTGATCTGACCGTTTCTGGTACGTAAACTTTCTCTTTTTAGATCTGTTTTGTTTGTTCTTCGACAGATCTGAACATGTTTTGGGATAAAACTGTCTTAGGTCATGCGTAGAAATGCTTCTTGGTGTTTGGGTCATTTCCTAACGATTGAAAGCTTGAAACTTTCGTGTTTTTTTTTCCCTAGAAATAGAAGCTAGGTTGAATCGAATCGAATCAAATTAATTATAGAAGTTGTGTTAATCGAATTGAATCGGAGCTGGGTTGAATCGAATTAAATCGATCTGATTATATGGAAGTTTGGTTGAAATGGAATCAAGTCAATTTGATTATATCTAATCTGGGCTTAATCGAATTGATTCAAAATGATTAATTTGGAGCTGGGTTGAATCGAATTGAGACAAAATAACATTCTTCTGTTGTTGTCAGAAGTTAATTTTTGTTTTTGTTCTTTGTTTAATGAAGGTGAAGAAGACAGGATTCTAAAAGACAACAACAACAACAACAATGAGCTCTGAGCAAAACAACAGCACGAGCTTCCCACCAACAGAGCCAAAGCTCTGCGACAACGGGTGCGGATTCTTCGGGTCACCCTCCAACATGAACCTCTGTTCCAAATGTTACCGAAGCCTCCGAGCCGAGGAGGATCAAACCGCAGTAGCAAAAGCTGCGGTGGAGAAATCACTTAAGCTTCCATCGTGCAGTCTCATCACCGCACCAGAGCCAAAACAGCCTCTGGAGACCAAACCAGCCTCGGTGGAAACCGTTGTGATTGCTGAAACGTCTTCTGTTCCTCCTGTAGCTACGGGACAGGACGAGGGAGAGCCTTCGAAACCCGCACGGCCGAACAGGTGTTTCAGCTGTAACAAGAAGGTTGGAGTTATGGGGTTCAAGTGCAAGTGTGGTAGCACGTTTTGCGGGAGCCATAGGTACCCGGAGAAGCATGAGTGTAGCTTCGATTTCAAAGAGGTTGGACGCGGTGCAATCGCAAAGGCGAATCCTGTGGTCAAGGCGGATAAAGTCCAGAGGATTTGATTTGATGTGATCTGTTATCTTTCAGTTTATTCCGAGAATGTTGATGTGATGTGGTCATGTTCCATGTTGGGTTTCTATGAATCAAAATGAAAATTGCTGCTATTGGTTTTCTCATGAATCCTTTTTAGTGCTTTTTAAGTATATTGAAATGGAGTCTCTCTCTGCTTCTCAAAATTTGCTTCTTGGTTATGTTTTGATTCGCAGGTTGATATAGATGAGTTAAGAGATTAGTGCCTTCGTGGTCGAATACCATTTACTAGATAAAATGGGGTCTCAATCAGTTTGATGTATTGTGTCGGTGTGAGCCATCAGATAACAGCTGTGACCTGTGTTGGAAAGACGATACAATTTGGAAAATGGAAATATATTTTTGAGATCACTTCATTTATGTCTACTGAATCCACTATTACATTTCGAGAAAAGTTTTACCATCTTACTGGAGAGTTGGTATACCAAATATCGGTGGTGGTGAAAAATATTTGGATCTGTTTGAACAGTTTGGCTGGAAAAAAAAAAACATGTCCATCTACGTGAAAGAAAATGTCCAGAAGAAGGTTAATGGGTGATAAACAAGATTTTTATCCAAAGCTAGGTACTGTTATGCCGGTGTACTATAGAATTGTTATCTACTGCCTTCTGACTCAAAAAAAAAGTGAAGGCCTAGAATTTAGAGATCTCTTGAAATTCAACCAGACCTACTAACTAACCAGATTATCTAAAAATCCAAACCAAAATCCGATCAAAAATATGAACCAAAACTCAACCCATTTTTTAACCCTAAATCATTTTTTCTCTTCTTCTTTGTCTTCTTCTTTTTTTGGTCAAACTATGATTGCATTGCAAAATAAACAGTTTAGCCTCCACTATAGGAGGACGAGTTTACACCTAGAGACACTTTCTCACTTTATAATTACACATCAAGACACATACCACTTGAGACACACTTTTCCTTGTATAAAAGACTCTTATGACCTTAAACTAAAAAGAATAGATTGTCATAAGCTTTTTTTCTCATCACAAGAATTTCTACTCTTCTTATTTCACTTTATTTTTTTTCTTATTCCACCAATGTTTTCAATTACTGTTATCTCAAATTCTAAAATATATTAAATAAAAATAATTATCACAATAAGTTATATATAAAATTCTCTATCTTTTAAGATCCATATTCATATATATATTTTATATATATCAACATATAAACAAAATTAAATGTGGACGTGGATATCAAAACGTGGATAATAAAATTACAGATTACTTGTGGAGATTACTTGTGGACATGGACATCTTGGTTGATACCTTTAATTATTTTTTCTTTGGCATAGTCTCTCATAAGGAAAAACCCACAAAACCATATTTCCACCGTTATTCCTATCGTCACCGGCACCGCTGTCGTCACCACCACTCCAATCCGTTGTGGTTCTTCTTTTTCTTCATTGTGTCGAACTTGAGATTTCAAGCTTCGTCGTTGTCTGTTCAAGCTTATCAAGACATCGTGATTTCACATTGTTTATACATAAAATTATTAAATTTTAAATTGAAGAACATTAATGATTAACAGATGAAACATCATCCACAAAATTTTGTTCACGTTATGGAAAAATAATGTCCACGTGAACTTGTATTCATATGTATATCATCCACGTTTTTTGTATTCCCAACCCACATTTTTTATTTTTCATTTTGCTATTCATCCACATATTTTGCATACATGTCAAAAAGAAATTGTGAAAAGTGAAATTCTCTAAGCATAAGTGGACACTGAAGTAGAAGAAGTTCTTATAACTAGAGTATTTAAACATGAAACTGAAAAATGGCTTTACATACTTGTAGACTTTGAATACTACTTATACGTGTGTTTATTTTCACACCTACTAGCTTTCTTGGTCAATGTCTGCCCCTACTTGTTTACATATAGCTATCCACAAATGTTCATCCACACATCATATGTCCACGTATACTCCATCCATAAATCATCCATCCACACATCACCCGTCCACAATTATCATTTCTATTAAGGGCAAAATTGTCCAAAGTCCGTAGCTGGCCCATAACAAAGTGTGTCACATGTAAGAAGTGTCTCTATGTGTAAGAGAAAGTCAAAAAGTGTCCCTTAATGTAATCAACTCAAAAGTGAAGGCCTAGGATTTAGAGATCTCTTGAAATTCAACCAGGCCTACTAACTAACCAGATTATCTAAAAATCCAAACCAAAATCCGATCAAAAATATGACCCAAAACTCAACCCATTTTTTAACCCTAAATCATTTTTTCTCTTCTTCTTTTTCTTCTTCTTTTTTTGGTCAAACTATGATTGCATTGCAAAATAAACAGTTTAGCCTCCACTATAGGAGGACGAGTTTACAGGCACAAAGCTTATTTTGCCACTAGATTAGCCTCAACATTACATGACCGAGAATTTTTTTTCTTCTTCATTGACGCTTCTTCCAACGTAGAAACAAAATCGAAAATAAACAATCATTCACCAGGTTTTTGTTTTTTTATCCCAAATCGATCAACTCATAGTGTTTTTAATCAGTTATTTCTTATATGAAATCAAATTTCATCATCTACGTATAAGATTCATGATAAGTAATAATGCAAAATATTACTAGTACAACTCCAACTAATACAATTAGAACAAGTATAACTATTACAAATAAATTATATATAACTGATACAACTAGAACATGAATAACTAATACAACTTTGCAATTAATATGGTGATATTTGATTATTTTCATCGCATGAATGATGTTAGAAAAAATGATGTTGTAGAATAAGTGAGACATGTTGGTCTAATCTTTACCCGCTTGCATGTCCCAAAATTCATGAATAACCCGTATTTAATAATATTTGATTTGATGATTATTTTTTTATACGTTGTACTAGTTATACTAATTATACTATTTTTAGAAAAAATCATCTTCATTTTTTTTTGTTCTAATAGCCGAAGAAAGTAGCTGCGTAGCCGAAAGAAGTTGCAGTAGAAGAGGATCTAGAAGATTATATTGCAGAAGATGATGTAGAGGCTATCACGAGTTCGAGAGGATGCATAAGAATTCATGTTTGGTATTTGGATTACGACAATAATGGCCTAAGTGGGACAACTGGTTAAACAAGGTGGTAATATTACCAGTTTAATTGTTGCAACAATTGAGTTGTGTTTTTTTAGTATTGGGTGGAAGGCTTCTCGCCTCAAAGTCCAATATTATCTTGATATCCGCATGAAAATAAGATAAGAGATATACATGTAAACACATATATAAGAAGAACACGGTGAAACTTGCATGTTTTAATATATTTGCATAAAAAGCAGTGAAAAGTGATGATATATATGATTTTCTATGAGATGTTGCACATGCTTAGACTTTTTTTAAGATTACCAATAGAAATATACTTCCATCAAGAGAAAGAAAGCAAAATTAGAAAAAATAAATTATGTATGACATGTATAACTGGTACAACTAGTACAACGAAAAGAAAAATAAGTAAGATTAGTAATTGGTACAACTAAGTTATTTAAATAATACGTATTGTACCAAATTTGAGTTGCAATACAACAATACATCAGGAGTTGCAGTGTTTGTCAGCAATGCAAATATGATACTTCAGCTTATCCAGGACTATTGGAACCTTTGCCGATTCCGGAGTCAATTTGGTCTGATATATCGATGGACTTCATCGATGGCCTTCCTCTGTCTTGCGGTAAATCAGTCATTCTAGTGGTGGTTGATAGTTGAGTAAAGCTGCTCATTTTGTCGCTTTGGCTCACTCGTATTCTGCTTTTTCAGTTGCTCAAGCTTTCTTGGACAACGTTTTTAAACTCCATGAGTTTCCTCAATCCATTGTCAGTGATCGTGATGCAATCTTCTTGAGTGACTTTTGGAAGGAATTGTTCAGCTTAAAGGGCGTGGCGCTGAACATGTCGAGTGCGTATCATCCGCAGAGTGATGGTCAAACGGAGGTTGTGAACAGGGGAGTGGAAACGTATTTGCGTTGTATGTGTAGTGACAGGCCGAAGTTATGGAGTACGTGGTTGCCTCTTGCAGAGTGTTGGTACAATACCAACTTCCACTCTACGATTCAAACTACGCCTTTTGAAGCAGTCTATGGTCGTCCACCACCTCAACACTTGCCTTATCTACCGGAAGAGTCGAAAGTAGCAGTGGTTGATCAGTGTTTGCGTGACAGGGAAGATATGTTGTTGATGCTTAAGTTTCATTTGTCACGAGCTCAGCATATGATGAAGCAGTTTGCGGATCAACACAGAACTGACAGGAGCTTTGAATTGGGGGATTACGTATACATGAAGTTACAACCTTACCGTCAACGCTCTATGGTTGTTCGCTCTAATCAGAAACTTTCTCCGAAGTATTTTTGTCCTTACATGATCGTGGACAAGTGTGTGAGTGTTGCTTATAAGTTGAAGTTACCGACGGGTTTTCAAATTCACCATGTGTTTCATGTTTCACAATTAAAGGAGGCTGTGGGTAATGTGGAGACACTACAGTTCTTCCTTCGATCGTTTCTGATGTGTTGATCAAGGACCAGAGCTCGTTCTTGAGAGGAAGATGGTCAAACGCCAGGGTAGAGCGGCGACGAAGGTCTTGATCAAGTGGCGTAATCAACCGGAGGATGAGGCAACATGGGAGTTTCTGTTTGACGTGGAGAGGAAGTTTCCTGCTTTTAAACCTTGAGGTCAAGGTTTTGCAGACCGGGACTGTGACACCCCCGATCTGGTCTAAGTATAAGTTGACTCGACCAGCCGTGCAACAATCAAACAAGAACATGCACAGCCGATCACTCGTAACTGAAACCAAACCGAGAAGCCACAATGTGTACATAAACGACTAACCCGAAGTTCCCGAAATAAATCCAGGTACCTTAGGCCAACCGCCTAAGTACACATATCCTATTAGGTACAACCCGAGGCTTTACAACCTTAAGAGTAATACCCAATAGTTGGTTCGTCCGGACAAGGACTAATATCATTTGGAACCCGTACTTTAAAAACATTCTTTATACACTATATACTTATTCATTTAAAAGAATCTTACAAAATCTTATAGATTAACCTCGAGGTTTTCGGTCAACAAACCTTATACATAAAGTATATCAAAACGACTGCAAGGATAATAAAACTACCGCTGGCTAATGTCGTTCCTTCCCGTCCTAGAGTAAAGGTCTCCCACCTACTGGTTACCTGCATATCAAATGAGTCATGAGTAACTAGTTTACTCAGTGAGTCTAATCCCACACCCAAACACATATCAATAGTATCCCGAGCAAGCGACACCATTTGAATGCAGTGGAATTATATTCCATAATTAATATAATTATAAGGCCTCTCAATCCATCCATGTGAATCTATCTTAAATATCACCTCCACGATACCCGCCAATCACTCACTCTTAATATATATATATGCTAAACCCGGAAAACCACCAAGGCTAACCGAGCTTAACGGGGAATAAATATAACCATCATCTCCATCAGATATTCCAAGATAGAACATCCAACACTGCATGCAGTTACACGGCCTCCAGGGTGCGACCCCATCATCGTGTCTTCATGACCTTGATCCATATCGCAGGACCAATTCACGGCAATGCGGGACTTTCAGGAGAGTGAGTATACAATAAGACTTCACATGATTCACACTTATTAATAGAATACTTATAGATTAGTACTTAGTACTTGAGAACAAGTACTAAGGCTCGGGATAACCTCAAAGACTTATTCTTATTTATTCTTAAGTATTTAAACTAGATAAATAATTCATATATAAATATAGATCAAGGGATAATACTTAATCAATCAACCATAATTACTCTTTAATTAATCCATGATTAATCCTCAATTAATGAATGATTATCCCTTAATTAATTCATGATTAATTCCTAATTAATCAACCATATTCAATATGCAATCATGCATACTCATTCATAATTCATTCATCATCTATCTAGACTCACCTTTAAATCCATGAGATTGGCTAAGAAAGACTAGACTCGAGCTCAAGCTAATCACACTTCACTTCTGGATCACTCTCGGTTCAGAACCATCACAAGGATCCGGCTGATCCGAATACTCTCCTTGGCCATCTGAATTCAAAACATAACAGTTGGAACATAAGGTTCACTAGTCTGGTTCAAGAAGAAACTCAACTCAGTTCATAACATTTCAGTTCAGTTCTCTCATACCAGTTCGGTTCAAGACAGATTGATACCATGTTCAGCTCGGTTCAAACTTTAACAATTTAACTCGGTTCATATCAGCTTAGTTCATGCTCAGCTAACTCCGGTTCTAATCAGTTTCCAACAGCTTAACTCGGTTATACTCAGACGACATCAGTTCAAGACAATTTCAGACCATAGACAGCTTGGCTCAGATCAGATCAGATCATACTCAGCTCAATTCAGTTCTAAACAAGATCAAATCAGTTCGGTTTAATTCCCATAATTCTTATCAGTTCGTCTACTGGTTCTATGAGACTGATTAAATCATAGACCAACCAAGACTGAAGAGAACAAGACCTTAGACAACTGATCCTGACAGGTTAACCAACATACAGCAATTGGTTCTCATCAAAACATGGCTGAATCAAGAAGCTGAAGCTTACCGGTTTTACTCAACTAATTAAACTTGACTGGTTGTCTCTCTTCAAGCTAACCACGAATTAACCTGATCAACACCACAAGAATCCATGGTTGGATTTATTCAGAATTTATCTCCAGTGTAGGCAAACAAACAAAACTTCTCACAGAAACTGATCCACAACCATCTTACCGATCAAAATCAAAGGCTGAAGAACATGGGTGATTCTCAACTTCAGGACACCAAATCTTCAGCTCTTAAACACTCCAAAACTCACTGATTAAAGTCACAGGATGGTGAGAAAGAGTTGTCCATGCTCACTCCTCTTCTCTGAATATTTTTCTGAATTTTTCATGAATCTTTTCTCACAGATTTTTCTCTCTTCTTTCTCTCTTTCTCTCTGAATTTTTCTCTGGTTTTTCTTGCAGGTTATGAACGTCCAGAGGAGAGAAGAGGGGTCTTTTATATCATAAGGAGTTGCTTCAGATGAGGGTTTGCTCCCACAAAAGACAAAGATGAGGTTAGACAGCTGGTGACATACACTACAAGAAAACGTATCTTTACCGAGGAAGTTTAACGAGGAAAAATAATCCTCGTAAAAAAACGTTGATTTTGCGAGGAAAGTACGTTGAGAAAGAAAAGCATCGTTATTTCGTCGTAAGTTAACGACAAAAAATATTCGTCGTAAAGACGATGTAAATTGACGTGGCTTTTACGAGGAAATAGTTTTTCCTCGTAAAATCCACGTAAATTTCGCGAGTGCTCTACGACGAAATATTTTACGTGTACTTAACGAGGAAATTTTGAATCCACCAACTTGGTAGGTGGCTCACGTTTTTTTTTTGGCCATACAATTAATTTTCGTCGTAATTTCATAGTAAAATTACAACTACCAGATTCGAAATTTTCTATAAATATGGATGTTGGAACATCATTTTAAACACACCAACAACAAAAAACGTGAAAGAAAAAAAAATGGCTGGCTCTGGGACTATTTACGAGTTGCGGAATTGGATGTATATGCATAGAGATGCTAACGGGAGAGTGACGAAAGAATACCTTGCGGGGCTGGAGACATTTATGCACCAAGCAGATTCAACACCGCTCGCCCAAGAAAGTGGTAAGATGTTCTGTCCTTGTCGGAAATGCAACAATTCGAAATTGGCAAACCGTGAAAATGTTTGGAAGCATTTAATAAATAGAGGTTTCACGCCAAATTACTATATCTGGTTTCAACATGGGGAAGGTTATAATTATGATCAGAATGAAGCTAGTAGTAGTAATAGCAATTTTCAGGAAGAACCGGTTAATCATCATTTGCATAATGAACATAGTTACCATCAGGAGGAGATGGTAGATTATGATAGGGTTCATGATATGGTAGCTGATGCATTCGTAGCTCATGATGAAGATGAAGAACCTAATATAGATGCAAAAAAGTTTTACGGAATGTTAAACGCGGCGAATCAACCACTTTACAGTGGTTGTAGAGAAGGTCTCTCTAAATTGTCGTTGGCTGCTAGAATGATGAATATTAAAACTGATCACAATCTACCTGAAAGTTGCATGAACGAATGGGCGGACTTGTTTAAAGAGTATTTGCCGGAAGACAATGTGTCTGCTGATTCTTATTATGAGATTCAGAAATTAGTTTATAGTCTTGGGTTGCCTTCGGAGATGATAGATGTCTGCATCGACAACTGCATGATCTATTGGGGAGATGATGAGAAGCTAGAAGTATGTCGATTCTGCAAGAAGCCACGATTCAAGCCGCAAGGACGGGGACGTAATAGGGTACCGTACCAAAGGATGTGGTACCTACCAATTACAGACAGATTGAAAAGATTGTATCAATCAGAGCAGACTGCTGCAAAGATGAGATGGCATGCCGAGCATACTCAGACGGATGGTGAGATGACTCATCCATCAGATGCAAGAGCCTGGAAACATTTCAACAAAGTACATCCGGATTTTGCTAGCAATAGCCGGAATGTGTATCTCGGATTATGCACAGATGGATTTAGTCCGTTCGGAATGTCAGGGAGACAATATTCATTGTGGCCAGTCTTTCTTATGAATAAGGTAATGTGAGAGTTTGTTTTATGAATAAGGTAATGTGGGAGTTTGTTTTATGAATAAGAAATTGTGGGAGTTTGTTTTATAAATAAGTAAATGTGGGAATTGTGGTTTGGAATGAAAATAAAGATGGGGTTTGGAATATATGAAGTAGAAGATAAGGAATATGGGTTTTGGGGTTTGGGGTTTCGGATTTTAGGGAATTAAAGGTACTGCTCGTTAATTCCTCGTAACCTGACGTCGAATGTACGACGTAATCCTCGTTTATTCCACGTAGGACAGAATCGTCGTAAAGACCTCGTAATGTAAATTGACGTAAATGCCACGTAAAGTAAATGACGAAGGAGGCACTCGTTTATTCCACGTAGGAAAGAATCGTCGTAAACACCTCGTAAGGTAAATTGACGTAAATACCACGTAAAGTAAATGACGAAGAAGGCACTCTTTAATTCCACGTAGGATGATTTCGTCGTAAACACCTCGTAAGGCCACGAGGATTTTACGACGAAATTAAAAAAGAGGGGCACGCTAATTCCACGTAAGCCAAAATCGTCGTAAAAGAGTCGTAAACTAACAACGATATTACGACGAAAATATTAAAAATACTAAAAAAAAGAAGAGAAGAAAGATGCTTGAATCACATTTGGCGAGACTTACGTAAGTCTCGACCACATGAGTTCCAAATATCTTCTTCTCTTCTTTTTTTTTCCAAATTTTCTAAATTGGTGAAAAGCGGGACTTGCTACTTCCTCATAGTATAAATACTAGAAAAAAAGAAAAAAAGAAAGATACTGGAATTATATGTGGCGAGACTTAAGTCTCACCCACATAAATTCTAATATCTTCTTTTCTTCTTTTTTTTTTCAAATATTTCTAATTTGAAAAGTATTTTGGTGAGGAGTGTGATTTGAGATAGGGTGTGTTTTGTGAGTTTGTGTGTGTGGTTTGAGAAGGAAAGTTGTGGGTATTTATAGAAAATAAAGGCTCGCTAATTCCTCGTAACTGGTTAACTCGTTAATTCCACGTAACCCTTTTCGTCGTAAAAACGTCGTTAACGAAAACGCGGGCCTTTGTATTTCGTCGCTATTTCGTCGTAACTGAAAACGCGGGCCTCTGTAATTCCTCGTAAGTTTACGAGGAATTTACGAGGACAAGTAATCTTATATATATCCCGAGCGAGCTCGCTCCGTCTTTCCTCTCTACTTCCTCTCCACTTCCTCCCTAATTCGTAGCAATGGTAAGTCTCTCTAATTCCTCTCTAGTTTGATTAGTTTAGGATAGATTAGGTGGTTAGTATAGGGAATTTAGATAGGTTTACGGATCTTATGTTATTTAGTGTTGATTAGGTGGATAATGTTGGGAAGTATATGTTCACGAAAATTTAAAAAATTAAATTTTTTTCTCAGGTTCGAAAAGGTAGACTTACTGCCCATTACAGAGAGATGTTTGGTGAGCCGGGTAGTCGTTTAGACCCGTCGTCTTCTTCAGCTCCCGGTTCTTCGGGTCAGGAGACTGTCCCCGAGACTCAGTACACTCAGAGAGTCATTGGATCTCCTTCTTCTAGTGCACCATCGGTTCTTCACGTGCCTCCCCAGATGCCTCCTCCTCCTCCTGTGCCTCCTACGATGCCGGCACCTCCGATGCCCGCGGGCGAGATTCATCCCGATTTGATGGTGCCTCCGAGTGCTCCTTACTCGCAGTACACCGTAGAGGACATTCTCCGTCTGCCAGGCAGAGAAGGTTTACCAGTCATCGACCCCGACCGACCGGACGGAACTTTATGGTATGTTTCATTATTTTTTTATTCTTTTTAAATTCTTTTATAACTTTAAAAAATAATTTATATTTTAAATTTGTATTTTTCAGGTGGGGGATTGACGGATGTCTTGCATCGGACGTAACCGATACGATAAAAGGTTACTTCTCCATGGCACATCCGAACTGGAAAATGACGCCCCACTACGTCAGAAAGACGTGGTTCAAAATTTACGCTGTAAGTTCTATTAATTAAATATATATCTTTAAATTTTTTTATTATTTATATATATATTTTTTTCTAAAAAACTAATTATAAATTATTTTTTCCAACAGCAAAAATATAATTGGGCCTTGGGGATCACTGAGAGGGTGAGAAAGAAGTTTGAAGCGAAGGCGAAAGTTCGCTTGTTGGACACGGTCTCCAACTGGAAGGGTGACTGGATCGTGAAGGGGTATGAGCGTGGCAAACCCGCTGAGCTCACCACGGATGTCTGGGATGGCCTCATCCGATATTGGCGTCTTCCTGATTCCATTAGAATCGCCCAGTCTTGCTCTAACTCCCGTAACACAGTCGATGAGCACGGGAACGGGCCGATGCTTCACACTACGGGCCAAAAACCCCACGCCGGTGTCCGTTTGGAAATGGTAATTAAAAATTTAATTATATTAAATTTTTAGTATATTTTTATATATATTCTAATTAACAACTTTCTTAAATGTTTTTTTAGGCCAAAGAGACGGGAGAATTCCCGTCTCTTATGCAACTTTACGAGAGGACCCACAAGAACAAGGCGGGCCGATTTATAGATGGCAAGTCCGAGCAAATCTACAACGATTTGGCTGCTCGGGTTGAAGAACGCCAGACCCAGCTGACCCAACAGTCCACCGATGGATTACCCGTCACCTTATCCACACCTGAAGTGGATAAGCTTTACGAGGAGGTAAATTTTCTAAAATTTTAATTTTTTTAAATATTCATTTAATTTAACTTTAAATTTTTACTAACAAAATTTATTTTTTGTTTTTAAGGTTGTCCCTAAAAAAAAGGGACGGACGTTGGGGATTGGTTCCGTCAACGATGTTCCGAGAGCGACATCGTCTTATGTTCAGCGACGGGATGAGGAAGTCTCTCAGCTGCGTAGGGAGTCCGAAGAGCTGCGTAGAGAGTCTACTCAGCTGCGTATAGAGTCTACTCAGCTCCGATCTCGTATGGGTGGACTCGAGGGCTTCTTGGACGTTGTAGCGGCCACAAATCCGGAATGGGCGACTTTGTTGAGGACCATGCGACAACAAAATCCTATCCCAGGCCAGTCACCGACCGACGACTCACATGCCGAGGCGGATGTTCAGGCGAGGAGTGATGAATTCTACGAGGCGATTAATTAACGACCACCCTTAGTTCTTTTTAATTTCGGTTATTGTATTATGAATTCAAAACTTATTTCTATATAAAATATTTTGGTTTTGATTTTTTTAGAATTTTAATTTTATTAATAATTTAAATTATATTTATAATTATATTTATAATTATAATTTTTTATATTTCTATAAAATAATGAAACGAAGTAAATTCGTAGCTAATTTTGCGGCTTCTTTACGTGGAAGCTTAACGTGGTTTTTACGAGGAAACATTTACATGGAAATAACGTGGAAATCTATCAAGGTTTTTACGTTTTCTTTACGTGGAAAGCTCTCAAGGTATTTACGTTAATTTTACGAGTATTTATTTACGTGGGTTTTACGAGGAAAGCTTTTCGTGGTATTTACGAGGAAACTTAGCGACGTCCTTACGTGGAATCTTTACGTGGTCTTTACGACGAAATATCCTCCTTCGCTTTTACGACGAAATTATTTCCTCGCTAACTTACGACGAATTAGCGAGGATATATGCGTTACGACAAACGTATAACGACGAAACGCGTTTCCTCGCTAATTCGTCGTAACACTGCTTTTACGACGAAGTAACGAGGAAAACTGCCCTCGTAAAACTTGTGTTTTCTTGTAGTGCATGCTTCAGCACACCAAGCAGCACAAGCAGCTGAACTTTTCCTTCCCATGAAGAAAGCTACAAGCAGCTGAAGCAAGTAGCTTGTGACCAGCATGTGACTTCTAATGAGCAAGCAGGCAAGCAAGTAGGTGCAGGTCATGTGACCTAATTACTGAGGAAGCAAGTAGGCTAGAAGGTGCAAAGCATGTGACTGTTCAGAAATAATTTTCAGAGTTTTGTCGATATTTTTTTCGGACTGTTTCGACTAAATATTTTTCATCATTCGAATCTCGTTCTGCTCTGAATAAACTCACCCAGCATGAATAAAAATCGACAATAATAATTAACACTTGACCAGAACCATCAAGAGATGGTTTTTCGACCAAAAGACAGCCCCGTCGAGATTAATTCACCGTGTCGATTTTTATTTAAATTCTGATCGATCAATCTTCAAACTGATCTTAAAGAATTTTCTTGACCAAATATATATCTGCTCGTGAGGGTTATTACAGGGATGATTTGTTATAGTAAATGAAGTAAGAAGACACGTCACGGGGGACACGTCACAAGGAAGAAGAGAAATACAAAGATATAAACCAATTTACTTTTCGTTTTTAGATTCATTCGAAATTTGTAAGAGTTTGTTACACTTTCTCTCTTATCTCTCTCTGTGGAACGATTCTCATCTTTGTTGATTTCCATTGTTGGAGGATCATCACTGTGAGTAGGAATCGGTGTTTACGAACGTTGGATTCCATTTCTATCTTTATAATACAAAAGTGACGTTTATCTCTTATCAACCAACAAGAAACTGAATCTGGAAATCGAGTTATATGTGGAACCCCTGGAACACAGGAGGTCGAGACGTCGAAAATTGTAGTTTGAAGTTGTGCTTGCGGTGAGGTTGGAGACGGGTGACGGGAGGTTCTGTTAGCCGGAAAAGCACCAGAATGGAGACGTTGAGATTTGCAGATCTGAGGTTTAGACACACAGATCTTAGTCGTAGTGGGGACGGGCCAGAAAGGAGGAGACAGTGAGCAAATGATGTAAATAGATTCACATATCGGGAGCCTCCATAGAAGAAAAAACCGGTTGTAGAAACCTTCGACCAAGTTGGGATCCATCGGAAAAATGGTGGACCGAAAACGTGAGCTTGAAACGAGAAGAGCTGCGAGAGGAAGACACGGAGGTGGAGAAGCCCGATGCCGGCAAGCCGTGGCTCTACCGACATCATAAAGCAACGGGCGAGCTTGCACCAAAATATTCGGACCTGGCAGAGAGTGTATGCAAGATGATTGATTAGATCTAATTGATCTTGATATGTAATTGATCAATATTTTGGACATGGTCGATGGGTTTACTCGAAGGACCCTTGATTGTAGCACGAATTCACTTCCCAGGATGGTATAATTAAAGTATGACATCAACTTTTCCATACTAACTTGTCCACGCGATTATATCTACACGGCCTGTCAAGATGAACTTGTTTACATGAATCGGTTCACAAGAACCTGTCCATAAAGATACCAAAAATTTCTCAACCCACTGTCTTTACAAACTGATAGAAAACATATCAAAAATCTCCCGATCACTGCCCAGATCCACAACAACTATTATGTACAATTCAGCGTCCATAATTTTACTGTCCATATTTTATTTGTTCACAACTTCTCCATCCACAATTAATTTGTCAAAATTCTTCCATATACACACATTATCTCCAGTAAATTATTCACACTTTGTCCAATATACGATGTTCATCGTATTTTAGTTTTTTACAATATTAATTTATATTTTTAAAATATGAAAGTAGATATCAGTTAAAGATATAAGAGCATCTCCAACCCTACTCTATTTTTCACTCTAAAATAAAGTTTAGAGTAAAAAATGCTCCAATGGTACTCTATTTCTCACTCTATAATAGAGTAAAAAATAGGTTTACTCCAAATAGAGAGTAATTTTTTTTTTTTTTTTTCATCACTCTATTTTCTAGTCTAAAATAGAGTACCATTGGAACAAACTCAAACTCTATTATAGAGTTACTCTATTTTAGAGTAAAAAATATAGTAAACCATTGGAGATGGTCTAACAGGAAGTGTAGCTCCATTATTACTTTGTACCAATTATTTTATTTTTATTTCTATTTTACATCTTAGCCACACAATACTACTAACTAATTCTAAAATCAAGGTTTAAATCTCTTGTTACCTTTTTTGAACAAACCTTCATTAAATTAAAAAAAAAACTCAGACAGAGTGATGGAGCTCTAGCAGAGCTACCTTATCTAAAGCATCTGCATTGGCATTGTTAAGTCTTGGTACATGATAAAATGTAATAGGTAAAAGAACTTACATAGTTGAGATATATCAAATATTATTCCTTGAGCTTACATTATTCAGTTAAAATTTAACTACAAAATTAATGATTTTTCACACAATGTCTCTAGCACAAAGTGACTATAAATGTAAACTCAAAATGTACGTGCACTTTTTATGTAGTCATGTTTAATTTCAATTGTTCGGTTAATTTTTATTTTTGTAATGATTCGGTAGAAATTGGTATAATTTGGTTAGAATAAATTGAAAAAATACAAAACTAACCAAACCAATAACCGAGTTAATTCTATAAACTTTCTAATCAGTTCACAACCTATAATCCAAACCTAATAAGCCGTAAACTAAAAAATTTGGGTTCCTTTCCGCAGGTTCAGTGGGTTGGTTCATAACCGTGGGATTAGTAGTCACGTTTACATTGTGCAACTGTTTCTAGTCTTAAAAAAAAAACAGGCTGCAGAAAGAAATGGCAAAGGCGAGAAGATTACACTTAATCTCAAGGATCCAGTGCTCGTAATTTTTGTGGAAGAGCTTAAAGTCTGTTAGGCAAAAGCAAAGAAGTGAAAATAAAGAATCAGTAGGATGAACCGATAAGAACATCATTGCAAACTGCAACCATAAATTTGGAGGCTTTAGTATGAAAATTAAGATGGCATAAATGGAGGATGATAAATGTAACAAGACACTATTCATCTAGAAATCCAGATTCAGAGGCAAAGGACTCTAACTCTTTAGCTTTTTCATCAGTGAAACCAAGAGTTGCCAGTATCTTGTGACCTGGAGATTCAACTTCAGACCAGACTCCCAGCAATATATGGGCTGGCATGATTTCCCCAGCACCACCTGTAACAAAAGAGCAATGAAACAACGTTACTTAAGATTGTCTTAAAATCTTGCGGCCAAGATTAAATTATCTAAGGACATGAAGACTTGTAAGCTAAGAGATAAACAAGTAATGTTGGTGTCATAAAACTCAGCTGTCATAAGAGGAGATTCACCAAGTTTGAGTAAGAAGGGAGAACAAAACCTGCTTTGAGATTCTGATTGACAGCTGAGTCAAGAGCTCTTTGAGCATCGTGGGTTAAAGGAGGATGTTCAGGGCTGAAGGAATACAAATCTGCTTTCCCTAGTAACTTGATTGTTTCTTCACGAACTTTGTAAAGCGTTATCTTATGCGCCCTCAAAAACTTGGAAGTAAAACTAGTTCCTGCCCATCAGATTCAACACTAGTTTTAACTCCAATCAAGATTCGATTCACAACTCAAGAAGAAAACAACAAAGTACCTTCAATCAAGATACCCATGAGAAGTGATTCAGTACCAGTGTTGGGATACTTGAGCTTCCTAGCTTCGAGCTCTCCCATTGCAAATGATTTGATTCCTCTCCACGACCATCTACATCATGAACTTTCTTAAATGAAACCCTAAATCAACCTCACGAACTTCAGGAACATGACTTACTTTGGCTTTTTCGCATCAGAAACCGCAGATTCTGGATTCCTGTAATCATAATAAAGTCTTGTAAGTTAGGCGAGGGAGAACTAAGATTGATCAACGAAATCGAAGAAACCTACGCGGTGGGTAAGCTGGCAACGACGGCGATTGGGATCTTTCTGCGCGTTGTCGAGTTAGTTCGCAAGACGGAGGCGGAATAATCGAGAGAGAGAGAAGAATCACCGGCCATCCATGGATTCGTCAGGTTCAGGGATTTTACTGGATTTCTAGTGGAGAAGAAGTGTATTGGAGAAGATGGGTTCTGACTGTAGAAAGAACCGATTTGGGAGATCCTTAGATTCGCCAAAGTAAAAGATTGAGAAGCCATTTCTATCGCCAAGAAAGGACTGAGAAGTGTGTGTTTGGATAACGCAAGATACCTGGGGATGAAGAAGACCACTAAACGGTGGCGTTTCGAACTACCACGTGGGGGTGGGCGTTCGGTACCCATTCGGATTCGGTTTAGATCTATTCGGATCTTGAATTTTCGGATTCAAAGATTTTATCCCATTCAGATATTTCTACATTTTAGTTCGGGTTCGGTTCGGATCTTTTCCGTTCAGATAACCCATTTAAATTTTTTTAAAATTTTAAAATTTATTAAATACTTTAAATTTTTCAAAAGATATAAATGAAATAATATATTAACTAAAATTAACATATAAATTGGTTTGGTTTGAATACTTGGATTAAGAATCAATAGTTATTTTAAGTATTTTTGTTATTTTAAATATACTTTAGCTACTTTAGATATGTACTTTTGACTTTTTGTATATATATTTCAAGTATTTTGGACAATTTAAACATATTTTATATATTTTGAATGTTTTTAATATACATTAAATATAAAAATAATTAATATATATAGTTATATAAATATATTTTGGGTACGTGAAATATTTCGGTTCGGTCGGATTCAGTTTCAGTTTTCTTTTTTCTTTTGTCATCAATAATACAGACTCATAACTGAAATTTTGAATCTGTTTAGATATTTAATGATATTACTTTTTCGAATTGGGTTCGGTTCGATTTTTCGGATTTGTGTTTTCTGACCAGCCCTAACCACGTTATATAGTTTGATTTTCATAAACGTTTGAAAGCCCAAAAAGATAAATAATGTTTCTTATTAAGGTTTAAACAAACCCTGAAACGGCCCATTTAGTAGAGCATGATCCTTTGATACTCCGGCGCATGGCACATTTTTTATACAATTTCAATCCTTCTTTGAACAATTTTGCTACAATGTGTGTGAAAAGATTATGTCGCAAACAGTTATCACATGTGGGTATAAAAGTCTTTATTTTAGACGAAAATGAATGCATGTATTTTCAAATACTAATGCTTTCCATGTGTTTTCCCCCTCTGTCCTTTAGAATACTACTCTTCATTTACTAGCTGATAATAAGTCAACGTCTAGGGAGACAAAGCATGAGTGAGAGAAGTTCATCACCTCTTTATCTCTGTCGTATGTTTTACTAGATAGTGGTGTTCATGCATGATCTGTTAAGTGAGAATAGAGAGAAAAACAAAGAAAAGTGCTATTTAATTAAAGGTAAATTACGTTGAAATTTTTCATTTTTTGCTGTCGTCAGTTGCATAGTCGATTACTCATCTGACTTTTCATCTCACCTTAATTTAAATAATGGTCTACTGTCTATAATGGATACATATATGAGAATGAGATCACAATAAAAAAATTATATGATATGACGATTTTTCTTGCGACACAAAAATCTATATGAAACATGTTTCTAATTACACCTCATTTATGTACACACATAACCGAACCGGTTTTAATTGTTCTAATTAAACCAACATTTTCAATGAGTTCAACAACTTGCATCAATACATGTGAACAAAATTATGTAGCAAAATAAAATTCAAATGTGGGTATAAGAGTCATCATATTAGAAGAAAGTGAATGCTGCATTTTAAATACTAATGCTTTTCATGCTTTTTTACCTTTGTCCTTTGGAATAGTTCTCTTCATTTGTTAACTACTAAGTCATTGTCTAGGGAGATCGAGCATGAGACAAGTTCTTATTTTCTCTTTACTCTTTAATTCTTTATCTCGGTTGCATGATATTAGTAGATAATGTGGCTTTCCATGCATTTTCTGTTAGTAATTAAGGGACACCAGCCGGGACTTTTGCAGATCCAGCATCGGAGAAGCTATTCAACGACGTCGCTGCTTGAGTTAAAGAGCGTGAAATGCAGTTAATCCATCAGTTTCCCGATCGATTATCCATCCAATTGTCAACAGAGGAGGTTGACAAGATCTTCCAAGATATAAACTTTTAAAATATGTTTATATTTTAATAATTATTTTATAATTACTTAAATTAATTTTTTTTCTTTTTGGTGCCTCCTAGAAAGAAGGGATGGACAGTAGGCATAGGCTCCGTCAACGAAGTCCCAAGGGCAACTTTGTCCTACGCTTCGAGACGAGATCATGAAACTTCTCAGATGCATGCTTGGATGGATGCCAACAGGTCCGTTTGGACTCCCTTAAAAATCTTCTCGACGTTATGGTGATTGAAAAACCGCTTCTGCATAGAGCGTTGGAACATAGATGACAGACTCTCGGGATGGGACAGCTTCCCCATAATCTAGGGATCAAGATTCTCCGAAAACGAGCGGGCCCAACAACTACTTCGATGGTGTGTTCCGTAGTTTTTTCATTTTATAAATTATAAATTTAAATATTATTTTATGACATTTGTCTCTTAAAAATATATATTTCAAATTTCAAATTTTCGTTTTCTAATTTAAATACTTTAAATTTTAAATTATAATTTTAATTTCAATATTATTTCATACATATAATACGACAATGAGTCGTATAGTCCTCGTAAAATTAACATGGAGTTTACTTGGATTCTTTGTAAAATCTTTGTAAGTTTTACAAGGTCTTTTCAACGAAATACTTGTAATTTCCTTGTAAATTTTACAAGAACATTACATGCAAAAATTTGTAAATTCGTCGTAAGTTTAACAACTATTTAAATACGATATTACAACAAAGTTTAACTCTAACACTTACAACGCGTTTACGACGAATAAGTTTTCGTCACTTTTACGATGAATAAGTTTTCTTCTCTCTTTCGATGATGAATAAATTTTCTTCGCCTTTAGGACGAATACTTTTCCTCGTAAATTTTACACGGAAATTATGATGAATTTTCCATTATGACGATCGTTTAACAATGAAATGTGCTCCCTTGTTAATTCGTATTAACACTCCTATTATGACGAATTAACACAGTTTTCTTGTAGGGTAAAAAAAACAAAGAAAGTCGTATCTTAGATGTTTACATTAAAATCTTTGATATTTTCAAAATTGAGCAACATGAAAACAACTTCATTTAGTTTTCATAGTTACGTAATCAATTAATCATTTGACTTTCGGTATTACCTTATTACAAATAATAATATATTGTCTAAAATGGACACATTGGTACGATCACAATAAACAAATTCAATGACAGACGAAATCTTGATCAGTTATGAAAGTGGCTTCCACAAAAAGAAAAGGTATTTCTTTGACAATTGTTTTCATTATTTTTTATTATAATTTTTAATGATAATTTTACTATAAATTAGAAAAAAAAATACAAGAATAGTTTTTTACAACTAACAGTTTATACTTACTCTATTAAAAAGGAAAGGTATGATTTAAAATTTTACACATCGGAAAATATATCTTTAGTTTTGATTATAGTGCATTATTTTATGAGATTATCTATTTATTATAATTTTAAACTAATAAAAAATCATTATTTACAATTAACTTTTTGAAGGTTACACTTTTTCAATATCACCTTATAAAATGCATAGAAATTGTATATTTTTGAAACAATTTTTTCAAAAGTTGTATCTTTCTAAAGTGGAATGAATATATTTTACGAGAATTAATAGAACTAAACTCTAAACCAAAAGAGTTTCCACCACAACAAGTGACAGTGATTAAGAATTAATCATTCCAATAATCTAGTAAAGAATAAGGCCACTTGGCCTACTGTGTTTTAACGCTGTAAAACATTTGAGTTCTCATGCAAATTTAAATCGAATATCTTTTTACAAAAAATAATAATCTAGTAAAGAATATAAGCTATTAAGCCAAGTACGACTTTGTATATTCACTTTGTATTGTCTCTCAAAGATTCCGCATACTGAATCACTTTTCAAGAAAAAAACACCTTCTCTTTCGTTCTCTCTCTCTCTCTCTCTCTCTCTCTCTCTCTCTCTCTCTCTCTCTCTCTCTCTCTCTCTCTCTCTCTCTCTCTCTCTCTCGTGCATAGTTTGCATACAGCTTCAACAATATAAAGAGTCCAAAGGACAAAACCCGGTTACATCTCCAATGGATCGCACCCACCAATCAGAGTCCACGACCCGACCCGAAAACACCGTCGTCCTCTCCATCGACTGTCTCAAAGGAAGCTCAAAAAGCGAGGAATGGAGCGGCGATATGCTTCAAACCGGAGACATAGTGGAAGAGATCCGGATCGGTTCAGGACCCGGTTCGGCTATTTTCAAAGCTCCGTTTAAAGGAGGTAAAGCTTGGCTCCAGAAGGTTCTTCACAATTCGTACAGGAACAAAGAAACTTCGATTGTTGTCAGAGTCAGGCGTGGCTCCGAAGATCTCTCTGATCTTTCTGCTTGTATTGTTCCTAACGAATCCGCGGGTAAGAGACAGTACATGCTTAGATCCATTGATGACCCGAATTATACAGTTGGGTTCTCGGATCGTACTGAGTCTGTTTGCCTCGGTATACAAGGTGAGTTCACTCGGTCGGTTAATTATCTTTTTGGTTCTTGTGTTGACTTTTCTGGCTTACTTTTTGAATTTTGCCTTGGCATCGTACGTAATCGTACACTCTCATGCTTCTCAGTAGGTGAAATATAATTAATGCAGTTATTTTTAATACGAGTTTTTTGTTTTTTTTATATTAAAAAGTGTACCAATTAATTTTTAACAGTTACTCCCTCTATATTATTTTTGGTGGTTTTTAAAGGTTGTACACAAAACTTTAAAAAATACAAAATTTTATGTAATTTATTTTAGTTTCATAAATATAAAATTAAATAAAACTAATTTAACCAATAAAAAATTACAGAATTTTGTTATCAGTTATAAATTTTAAATGATATTAAATTTTATCTAAAATATTGAGAACATCACTTATTATATAACAAAATAAAAATTCTTAAACAGCACTTAAATGATACGGATGAAGTATTAAAAGTGTACCAATTTGTTGTTTATCAAAAAAGATGATTTTTTTTTTTTGGTAATCAGAAAGATGAGTTTAATTCTAAATTTTGTAGTAATGATATTTCTTCCAAAACATACACAAGTTTTGTGAGTTAAAACAACAAAAAAAAACCGAAACACAGAATATTTTTACATTTAAGAAAAAAATATTTATACATTATAAGAGTTATTATTTGATCATTAACTATACACTAAGAATGTTTCTTTTTCGTGGTCCTACAAAATAAAAATAAACTAAAGAAAGCTTCCACTCAACCAAAATTTGCTACTTTGACGCTGGGTAATATTATACGACTCATATTATACTAGCGATGAGTTGATGTAGTGGCTAAAATTCTGGATTATTCAATTGATGATTTTAGCAAATAACTACTTAAATGTGATAAATATTATAGATTTAAGTTTTATTGGAATACTAAATTAGTTGTCACTAAATAAAAGACTTATAAAACAGTTATTTCTTAAAACATCTCTAATGGTTGCCTCTATTTTTAATTTTAAAATAGAATATTCTAAAAATAGAAGAAAGTTTTGCTTCAGTGATTACCTTAATTTCTTAGTGTCAAAAATATTTCAGAAAGATTATTTATTTATTTATTTAAATATTATTTTCACTTTTTTACTTTTAATATATTACACTTTTAACTAAAACCATAATTTTGAAGAATTAAAAATTCTATAACCTCGCTTATTGGGAGTACAAATAAGAAATGTTAAAATGATTCACAGCTTCAAGAGGGTCAAGAATGGTGGAAGCATTGGGGAGAGCTAAGCTTCATGATGGCTATGTTTCATATCCATGGGAAAGGCGGATGCAAGAAGCTTTACCAATCTCTGGATCCAGCAACTTTCTCTCCATTCTTTTTCTTCCTAAAGCTTCTGGTAAGAAACATTAATTAAATTTTCGGTCACATATTCATTCGATGAAATTCTTTTTACCATGTATCTTGTTTTTTTTTTAATTCATGTATCGTACATGTGTGAATGTTAATATACTTTTAAAAATAGTTCATGGAAGGGCGGGTTCTCGGTATAATGACTTGGAAGACACACTTGCTCGTGCAAATGCTTGGCTAAGTTGTTCACAAGCTAATGGCGTACCTATCGTCTTTATGAATATTCAGACTGAATCTCTGCTCACTAAGGTCAGATTATGATAGTTTGTGTAATATTTTTATTTGTGCATAGAGAGTTTGAATATGAAAAAGTTTTTTTTTCTTTTTTTACATAGTAAAGATATCGGGAGAGACCGCCTCAGCAACGGTAAATACGATGACTTCGCTTTCTGACCTGTCGAATCTCGCAAACGTGAGTTTCTATGGGTTTGAGGATTATCATGGAGTTGATATTGGTGTTGTGAGAGCGGTTCGGCTTTGGTATGCTCCTCTTGGTGTTGAGTTGCCACTTGAAATCAAACTCAGAGATGATGACACCAAACTTGGTTTCTCCATTAGCCGCACTGAAGAGGTGAAAATATCTATTGAGGTTTTTTTTTTGTCAGCATCTCTTCCAAACAACACTTTAAAGTTTAAACTTTAAATTGGAATATTTCTTCCACAGGGTTTCGTTTATGTCTCCTCAGTAACGGACCACGAAGATGAGAGTGCACCAGCTGCAAGATCGGGCCTGAGCTCATTATACAGAGGTGCAGCCAAGGCCTCGCGTCGTCTGGTTGTTTCACGTGTCGGTAGCCAGAAGGTATTGCCGTGGATGGTTTCCTCTACAGGAGCCATTCGCTGCTACGACACCGTTTCGCTCAGCCAGAAACTGTCGCTTCACCGTCACGCAAAGGTTTCCATCATCCTCTACGTTATCCTCTGGGATACCTCTGCCACCGCGGCTTTCTCCTCACCGCCAAGGAGCAGCAGCCACATGTTGTTTAGTAACCAAACACTCGACTCGAGCGAGTTTTCGTGGCATCGAATGGCTTCGCCACCACGACAGGTCGGTGACAGACAAGTGATGCCATTGCCCGATGAAGAGGATGATGTGTTCAGGTTGGAACGAGAGAATGTGGGTAATGCTTCGTTTAAGTTCCAAGAGATCCCTTTTACTAACGAGTCCTTGTGAGTTGTGATGAGATACTCGCATTTTGTGTGCTATATTTTTGGGGATATGTATTTGTACGTGCATGTAAATAATTGGAACACACTAGGGATATTATACATAAAAAAGGTCACGCTGTGTAGATTCAATAGTGGCTCACATTTTTACAATTAGGATTAAGGGCTGGTTGAAAGTTGAAACCATTGTTCGTATCTCTCTTCTTTATTACAAGTTTAGTATATTAGTAATATAAGTTACCCGGGGAATCGGCCATTTCCTACATCAACAAGGACCAACGGTCCCGATCAGTACATAAACATGTTACCTGTGCGAAAACATACATCAACTACTAGAAAGTTTAATTTTCATACGCAAACTTTCAAAATTTAGTTTTATCATACATTGACTTAATTTCCGTTAGTCAAACGTTGAGCTGTCGTTAACCAGTAACAGAAAATCGGCTAATTCCTACATCAACAGTGATCAATGGTCCAGATCAATACATAAACACTTCACCTGTACAAAAACATACATCAACTAATACAAAATTTAAATTCAATACATGAACTTTCGAAATCTGTTTTTAACATACACTAAAGCTTGACATGCGCGTCCGTGCGGATATTTGTTGTTAATTTTTTTATAAATTGTTTAGTGACATTCCTAAATATATAAATTTTTGTTAATTATTATGTGCCTATACATAAAAACCAAAGCCATCCGGATCTGAAAGACCCTATTCGAATCTCACCCAAAATTTTATAATACCCGAACAAAGCATAATTTCAAAACCTAAAAAAATTTGATATCCGAAAGAACCAATCCATACCCAACCGTATACTTGATATCCATATCTTAATGAAGTAGTTAAGAAGTATAAAAAAATGTAAAAGATATAATAAAACACTTAAAAATAGGTAAGTTCTGTTTTATATTTTTATAAGACATGCTGTCAAATTATTTGAAAAAAATACAATTAATAAAGTAGTTAAGTTGAGTGAAAATAAGGAAAGAAAATATGTAATAAATCTGTTGAAAATAATGTTAGTTTTATTTTGTAATTAAATTTAATAAAATAGATTTACCTAATTTCCACTAGTCAAATAATACCGAAAATAAATGGTATGTCATGTATTGATTAAGTAAAGTTTTTTATTGTATTATGTGATAATTAAACCATAGTACGTAGTAATTGACAGAGAGAAATGAAAATGTTTAGCTTATCGAAGAAATTCTCTTTTCTCTTTGTTCAATTTTATCTTCTTTCATTTTTTTGGTGTTAGTGTTTTCTGTTGTCGTAAAAGTTGAAGAAAAAATTAAAGAGAAAAACTAACTAATAAATTACACACAAAAAAAATCGTTTGACATACATGATTTATTTTTCTCATTCAATTACCGCGTAATACAGTTTAATTACCACATAATACATTAAAAACCTTACTTAATCAATACGTGACAGACAATTTATCTTCGATATTATTTGACTAGTTGAAGTTAGGTAAATATCAAGCTTTAACGTATGTTAAACCAGATTTCAAAAGTTCATGTATTGAATTTGAATTTTGTATTAGTTGATGTATGTTTTTGCACAAGTAAAGTGTTTATGTATTGATATGTATCATTGGTCCCTGTTGTTGTAGGAATTAGCCGGTTTTCTATTACCGGTTAACGACAACTCAACGTTTGACTAACGGAAATTAGGTCAATGTATGATAAAACCAAATTTTGAAAGTTCATGTATGAAAATTAAATTTTGTACTAGTTGATGTATGTTTTCGCACAGGTAACATGTTTATGTACTGATCGGGACCGTTGATCCTTGTTGATGTAGGAATTAGCCGATTTACCAAAGTTACCCACAACGTAAGTCATCAAGCCCGTCTAGCTCAGTTGGTAGAGCGCAAGGCTCTTAACCTTGTGGTCGTGGGTTCGAGCCCCACGGTGGGCGTATTTTTGTTTTTGTTTTACTTTTTCCTTATATTTTGACGGACAGCACTTTAAGAAAAAAACAAATAATCAACCAGTTTCTTTTGTTCGTAGTCAAACTAAGGAATCAAACAAAATGTGTTTATTACTTTATTTACATAGTGAAGACATATCGGGGGTGGTTGGTAGTTGCTGTAGGTGCTGTCCACAGCCCTATTTATTTCCACAGCACCAAATTCAGAGCAATCAAGCTTTAAATTTTTTTTTGAAACCACAGCTCTTAAAATATCCTACAGCTGTACAAGTGCTCTGCAGAGCCAAATATCCAAAGCAATTTTTTAGTGCTTCAATAAAATTCTACAGCAATAAAATCTAAAGCCACAACAAAAAGTCTACAGATTTTTTTCTACAGCAAAATATTTAAAGCTACAGCCATTACCAATCGGACCCGATCATGTCACAGTTTTTTATTTCCAAAAGCACAAATCAATACCACAATAAGTTGTCTAGATGGACAGAGAAACCTCTCCAAAACAAAATCAAGCGATTAGATGTCAATATCATCCAGTGAAATCTCCTCTTCTTCATTAATTTGTTTCATTTTCTGCATACACCATAAACACATTGTTAATCATTAGTGAAACAGAGACACAAAGAAAGCTTCTGGGCGTACGAAAGAGTTCATACCGTAAGGAAAGTTTGGGGATCAAGGAAGCTGGAGGAGCCTAAGATAACTTCTCTGTCAAGCTTCTCCGTAAGTTTGTGGCAAACCCTTAACTGTAACAAATGTATCACTAATTAACCCATTTGGTTACCAATTGACGAATCCTCAGTCCATAATAATTCACAGTACCTCAGATCTCGTTGCTCCTCCAACTATGAAGACGAAAATCCTCTGCCCCTTTTTCTTGAATCCGCTAGATGTTCGTCCTAGAAATGAGTCACTGAAACACACATAGAGAAGGCGAATAAAGTCAATGTTTGATTTCACCATTATCATCAAAATAACATCTTACCTGAAATATCCATCGTCAGAGAGATGGCGTCTTGCCCAAGTTGGCGTCCGTCTTGAATGAGGTAATACTGGACTCCCTGATGGAGACTGAGAGGCTGAATAAAAGGTTGGTTTTGGTTCATTCATACAAGGATAGTCTTGCTTTGGCAAATGACCTTTGTTAAGTTTCTCAACAAGTTCCTGAATAAAAAAGAGAAAGAAACCAAACATGTTACCGTATCTGTCTGAACAAACACTGCTGAAAGTGATATAGAGATGAAATTTAGAACCTCTACGATTGGATAAAAACGAGACAGTTGCCATGTTTGAGTTTCACCAACCCGGTCTTTACGAGCAGCTCGCTTCTTCTGATTCACATAGATCAAAAGATTTCCAGTTATTAAATTTTCAGGTAAGGTCTCAGTCTTAAGACACTGTGATAAGAAAACAAGAATGAGGAAGAATACGTACCTTAAGGACATCAAACTTGAGAGAAAAAGATCCTGTTGTGCTCCTTTTAGATTCTGTATGTACTGGTCCAAGTAATCTCAAATTGTTCACAGCTACTACATCATCCCCCGACAATTTTGCTAGCTGAAGGATTTAATCAAACATGTAGAAAAGCTCAAAAATCATAATCAATCATCCTTAGCTTCCATCAAGCCTTTTGAAGGAGGAATAGTGTTCTATACCTCCATCATCTTTCGCCCCTTTTCACCTTCAAACTTCTTGGGGTATATTGCGGCAAGAATCATCATTAACCGTAGCTTGCTTTCTTGGTTTATAACCTGGAAATGTTGAACATTTTCAGCACAACATCTTCTGATGTCTGAAACTAAAAACGAAAAAAAAAAAAAAAAAACAGAGAAGTTTACATTGTTGGTGCTCAAGAATTTGATAACGTCTTTTCTTCCAGCATCCCCAAAAACAAGGTCCTGCTCTAGCTTCCCGAGTTCTCTTAGACCTTGCTCCATTATTGTTCTGTTAATTGTTCTAGCAATCTGCAGTGACATTAACCTTGTCACGTTAAGCTAATCAACTTGCAAGATAAATATATTTAGTCAAACTTTCTTCAATGGTTTATGTTATAAGCTTAAAACTGACCTCTACATGAAGTGAGAGCTTGTCAATTTGCTCACTGTACTGTGGCAGAGCGTGAACCACCTTCGTCAAATCTTTTGTTGAAATGTCACCAAAGTCTCTGGATACAAGAAGCCAATAAATTAATCAGAATAGTTCTAGTGGATCACTTGAATCGATAAAAAAAAAAGTCAAACCGGTAACTACTTTGAACTGTGTTTCAATTGCGCGGCTTTGTTCTTCGACACGAAGTTTGTCATCTTCTCATGCAATCTTTCACTTGCCTGAACAAAAAACAAGAAGAGATTACTCCCAAACAAATCCAAATAAATGACATTACCCACATGTGAAACATAAAAGTCTGAGAAAGAGGAGGAATGATAATATAGCAAGAGAATTACATCTGCAATATGAACATCACGAAGCTCCACCCAAATGGGGTCTTCTTCATCTAAAAAAACCTCTCTCATTTCAGGATCACCACCACTGTTACTCGGAACCTATACACTAAGAAATAAAAGACAAAATTACCATATCCTGTAGTGATGAGCTCCAACAAAATTTTATAAGATCTGAACGCAAAATCAAAATGTCACCTCGTATGTATATTTATTTCCTTCCATCTTAAGCAAATCATGGCACATTGCATCATATGTCCACTCATGAATGAGAGGTGCGATCTAAGAAACAAAAAAAAAGGAATAACAACAACATTTCAAGTAAAAACTGAAAGATAATTGTCTCAGTGAAGATCCAGACCTGGTCTATGGATCGATCCAGGATAAGTAGTTCACATGTTTCAGTCTGAGGAAAATCTTCGATTGTCTGTTTGTATCTTGCCAGACAGTTCCATACACCAGCAGCAAGCTTTGTAGGAATCAACTCTCGGTAAGTTGTCATTGTTGAGGCATCAAGAGCTTTGGCTCCACGGTAGCGCACAAAGGGGTATTCCTGTATACCAGACGAGTTTAAAGATAAGACTGTCTTAGTAAATTCATCCTAAATCAAACAAAGAAGGTTTTGATTTTGTGCCTCGTACGTACCTTTAGCGAAGCCAAAACTGTAGCAATGCGTTTAGCTACCACATTCAAGCAAGCATCTGCTCTCTGATGGTTCTCCTCGTCGCTGTAAAGATCTTCCAGAGCGTTTTCGTTATTCGTAACGAACCCCTGAAAAGACAATACATAGAAATGTAGTTAAAACACATTCATTTTCCTGTAGACAAGTCAGTTCTAACTTCTAAGCTGTGTGTAAGTTTGGGCTCACGAGAAGAAACCAAATCAAGATTATAAACACTGAAGATAAACCTGAATGTCCATGCTAATGTACTCCAAGTTCATCTGCATATAATGAAAATCAAATTTACGCAATCTTGTGAGATTGTACGTGACTAGTAAGGAAAGTGAGAACAAAAGTAGAGGTGGCATATAAAGTCGACCTCTTTCAATGCGCTAATTCGTTTCATCGCTCTCATGTCCTTCCGGATGAGAGTAACCAAGCTTCTCGAAACAGGAGAGCTAAAGAAAACGAAAGCCCTAAAGCAACATTAAAAAGAAAAAAAAAACAGTTAAAATCATTTCAGACGAGAAAGTCCATAGGTATAACTGAAAGACTTGGTCACATACTTTTTGTAAAGCGGTGATTTTCCAGTCATATCAGACAAAAACGCATTGACACTGAAAAAAAACAAAGAAAAACCTTCAGGAAATCTAATTTAATTTGCTAGAAACTGATCACAGATGGAAGAGGTTTTACTTTGATTCGGACGGTTGAATAAAGTATATGGCATCAAAGGAAGTCATAGGTTGCCTCCGTCTAGTTATGAGCTCAACCACTAAAAAAAACGAAACAAAAAAAACATGAAAAAAAAAAAGCAAAGCCAAGAAGATTAAAACAAGGGGGGTAATATACTAACAAGAAACGCCTTGTTGTGAGATCTCAGACATTTTGGCAGCAGATGACATAATCTTCACTGTGAACTTGTCCAGAACAAGCACCTTCCTGGGGGTCCCATTTTTCTCTGGCATAAGCATTTCATACAGTAATCCTGAAATCAAAATACATTACAAACCAGAAAAAAAAAAATGACACACGACTTGTTGTCTTGATTTAAGGTTAACAAAGCATCCTAAAAACAAACATCTAATTCGAAATCGATAAACCCTAAAACCCGAACACTAGAAGCTTCCAGATTGAAACACAATAGGATTGGTAAGAGAAAGAAGCTCACTCTCGCGGGTGATTTGCCTGAAACTCTTGTGATCTCCGCCATTTGAGTAGGATCCAGAATCGGAGAAAGACATGGCGTATGATTAAAAAAAAAAAAGATTTTGATCGAGGGAAAATAAGAAAATTACGGTTGACTCGAAGGTAAGAGACTCCGAAACAGATTCTCGAAAGATGAGGAGAAGATAGTGTTTGATTTTTGTAGATCTTCTGGATCGAAGAAAAAGGGGGGAGAATCTAGGGTTTACTTGGTGATGAAGAGAAAAAGTAAAAAGAAGGAAACTTGGCGCTTCTTCTACACTTTCCGGGTCGGCTCCGGCTCCGAGAGCGAGCCCACGATTTTTCAAACTCTGAACGATTTTTCTCAGAGAACGTGTGTGAAAGTCAAACTTTGGGACTCAAGAATGGTTATTTTATTAAAAGAAGTTTTATTTGTGAAAGTAACCCTCAATATAATCAGCACTTTCTATATAAGCCCACCATCTAAATAACCTTTCAATAACATCCCACTATGATCGGGACAAGCAGGGACGGAGGCAAAGGCTCCTACCGGTGACATGTAATATTCAATTTGAACCGTAGTGTGTATTGTAATTTGATATGATTTGCGGTAAAAATTATGTGATAAAATACGTTACATTTATGTGGTAAGTTTGTAGTAGAAATAAAAGTTATCATTTCATTAAAATTGATGACTGGTAACATTTTTGATATATAAGTTGCAGTATAGTTTTTTAGTTAAATAATTGAAAATAAACATATACATAATGAATATTTATTAAAAACAAACAACGTAAACTTATTCTAAAATAAATAATAATGTATTTTTTTATTTTAATGTGAAATAATATTTGACAAGAAATAAGTTGTAACTAGATCTCGATCCGCACAACCGTGCGGGTTTTATTTTATATACTAAATCATTTTAGTTTATAAAACAAAATTTATCAATAAATTAATATAGTTTAGTATTATGTATTATGTAACTCTATTATACTTGTGTTTATTTGATTTATGATATTATTATTATAAGAAAATTCAAATTTTGTATTCTTGTAACAAATTTTGTTTTGAAAACATAATTATGTAACTGTATTATCTTACATATTTTTTATTTCTAAATTTGAAATATATATAAAATTTAAATCAAATTGGACCTACTGTTAAAAACAAAATCAGATTGGTAATAGATAAAAAATTTGGGACACTGTTAAAAACATTAAATTTTTAACACTATAATATATTGTGCCTGTAAAATATTGCGGTGCAATTAGTTAGTATGTAATTCAGATTTGGTGTATATAATTTGTTTTATAAATGCAATATACATATGGTGATTAATTAAACCCATTTGGTATAGTGTTCGTCGTTAGTCTAAGGGGTTAGTCGAAATTTGATTTATATTGGATGTTTAGAATAATAACAACAGGGTAATGTATTGGTCCACAGACTGGTTTGATAATGGTTTACATTATCTATAAATTTGATAATGGTCAAATTTGATTTATACTGGCTATTTATAAATTGATTTTACATTTAATTAAGATTAAAAATTGGTCATGTTTACCATTCCGGTTTTGTAGGAGTTATAGTTATATTAGTTATGATATATTATTAAACCATGTTATTAATAATAAATGAATGATAACTGATTTCTAATGAGGGTCCGTTTTAAAAAAAAATCACACATGAATCAAAGTTGTGACTTCTGTTTTAATATATAAGATATGTATTATATTTTCTAAAGAGTTATAACTCTAACAACATTATTTCACATCTTAAAATTTAAAAATATTATTATTTATTATTTATTTTAAAAGTAAAATATTATTATTTATTATTTTTTCTAGTGACATTGTGTTTTATAATTTTAAAACAATAATTTATAATAAAAATAATAAACATAAGATATTGTTAAATTTTTGGGTTTAACACCATAAATAAAATTTTAAAATTTACAAACAAAATAGCATACAAACGTAACTTAATTATTTACACTAATATTTGAAATTATTTGTTTTTAGTTTCCTAAAGATATTGTTAACTTTGTGGGTATAAAACCATAAATACATTTTAAAATTTACTTACAGAGGAATCTACTAACGTGACTCAAATTTGACAATTCTATTTGATTTTTCCTTTTCTGTCGTTATTTTTTTTTAAATAGAAAAAAATCATTAAAATGCTAACTCAAATTCTAAACACATGGATTTTTCCTTGATGTTGCATTAAGTTTTGATGTATCAAATTTACAAAAGGGTGTAACTCAAAATCCTTACTCAAAGATAGTACATGTTAACTCAAACTTAAAATCAAAAAATAAAGTTTAATGCATAATTGGTGACATTTTTGGTTACTAATGATCTAGACTCCTAACTCAAACTAAATCAAAGATACCACATGTTACCAATCAAAGCCTAAGAAAGACTTGTGGGATCACATGACCCCTATAAATTTGGAGGAAAAAAATTTAGCTTATATTTTTCTTAAATTACTTTAATATTTAGTCAAATTTTGACATTTTACCCCACTAATTTATGTTTAAACTTTTATATGCCCGTATTAATTTTATGAAAAGAGAAATATTTTTGTTAAAGTTATCATATATTATCAAGTTTTAATATTAATTTTTTATAGTATAACCCAAATAAAAAAAATTCTAGCTCTGCCATCGGGATAATTATGCGTTACTTTCATCTAATTCATAGGTAACTCATTTTTGAGAAAGAAATATTTAAAACAACAAACACTCGTTTTTAACAAATCAAGTATGAAACTAAATTCGTATTACTCTTACAAGAAAAATTCATTATGATGTACATTTAAATAGAAACTGTCCGGTTTTTGTCCATCCCCACATCCAACTAATATGCAAATTCTCAAAATGTCCCCTATACGTTACTATCAATGTGTATTTTGACAACGACTGAATAAAAATTTGTTGACATTTGGAGAACATAGTAAGATTTGACTTTTATTCACCAATAACCAAAACTATTTAAATTATCGAATCCAAAAGACAAACCAAATTTGTAGCTACAACTAATGGTCTAAGTCTAACTTAATGTAAGACTTTATAAATTAAACCATCGGATTTACGATATAAATTAACTCGTTGAATTTCTCAAGACTTGTATTTTGGATCTATGTCAAGCAGCAGCGGACCTAGGTAGCAACTGGGTGGGGCAAATGCCACATATAATTTTATTCTTCATTAGTTTTGTTGAAGAAAAACTATAAATTCTGATGGTTTCTTCATTGCCCCATGCACCTCTGGTTGAAAATCAACTCTAACAACTATAATTTTGTTATATAATATATTGTGTCCCATATTATTATAGATGCTAGATCCGCCATTGAGGTTCAGTCTACTTGATATGAGCGATGACCAGGGTTCGATCTTTGACGGTAGCTTATTATTCTTGGGTCAATGTCCCCCTTTGCTTGATGTCGGTGGCTTAGGGTATGTCGTGTTGGATGTTTCTAGGTTTGGGTTTTCAATGGTCTGGCTAGGCATAGGATTAAGATACACATAGTGGTTGTACGTGTTTTGTTATATTTATTTCATTCTTTGATAGTTCAAAATCTTTAGATTATTATAAACTCAATTTTTGTTTTGCTTTATTTGGATCAGCCCAACAAAAATAAGATATGTTCCCCATAACTATTTGTTAGATATATTGAAGATCATGTATTATCAAGGAAAATTACTCAAAAACAATTTAGGAAATAGAGCATCAATCATCTCACCAACGAATCTTGAAAATAGGATAACATCGCGATATGTGTTCATGTTTGTCCTAACAAAGAGAAACTATTCATATGTTACATTGAACAATCTACCACAATCAATCCTATTTAATGTCTTATTATTACCAAACACACAAATCTCACATCCCCACACTTCTTTTGCTTGATTCAAAGTTGTCAAGCCTGTAAGAACCAATTCGCTTCTTGGTTCAGGTATCTTCTTCTTAGACCATTTCCACCGCAAGAAACACACAATCATGTAAACAATAATAACAAATATAACCCAACCAATACTGAACGGTAAGTACCAAATTGTATCTGGGGATATAACAGACACTGAGACTAAGTAAGAGACATGGAGAGGCACCATTATCCATAGAAAATACCACATATATTCTTCTCCAGCTGGTAAAAAGGTAAACGCCATGAGACCCGCACTCTTCCTACCACTACTTTGAAATAAGTTTGGTTCATCACAACTTTACCAACACTCTTCCTACCACTACTTTCCTCAGCATTGCTTTGGTACACACCTCCAGGTGGTTGAAAAGCTGTCTGATAAGTAGTAGTGATTATTAGTGCAACTATCACTAGAAGCGCGCTACGTGATCCATCTGATATCTTTTTCTTATACCGGGCTGCTTTTGTGTACAAATGCTCTTTGAAACGTATAGGTGATCTCAATATTTCTGATAATTTCTTCGAGAGTTTGCGATGTCACCTCCTGATTTTTGAATGGTTTCTTCGACCATTCCTATATCTCTGATTTTGCAAAATAGCTAGAGCGGTTAAGCCTTCTGGTTATAGATGTTTCGGTTAACCGTTCGAGAACCTAGCAGAATCTTTATTACCTTGATTTTATCTTGATATGCTGCCATCTGCAAGGCTATGTTACCATTCTGGTCACATCGGTTCAATACTTGCATCTCTAGCAATTCGGCATCTATTTGACGCAATTTCTGCACCCATCCCACGAGTACTTCAAGTTCTTCATGTTGGAACAATAAAGCCAATAGGCCTTATTAAAATGTGAATAACAAATGATATGGGTCTGAGCCCATCAGAAATGTTAAATAAATGAAATGGTGAAGTGGGAAAAGTTTCACATCGGCCAGAAGAAGAAAGTCTGAGCTGTTTATATATGATCCCATGATATCATGAGTTAAACAGCTTGAGAGAGGAGAAGGCTCCCCACGCGCGCGCCGCCGCCGCCGTCCAGCCGGCTCGGCGTGGGCTTGGGCTTGGGTGGAGGGCCTTTGACCCGATAAGAACCAGTCTTTTTGGACCAAGTTAAGCTCAACGTTTTGCCATTTATTTCTGGAAAAAACAGCATACAATTTTATTTAAAACGACAAGTAGTTTTAAACGAGATAAGAGAGAGGCTTGAGGAAGAAGTTTCGGAACTCAACTTCCCTCGATCTCCGCGAGATTCTCGCCCACGTGCAGCAGCTGTTGCGGGAAGTGGATCGTCTCCGTCTCTTTAAATATCGCCTCTCATCTTCATTCATTTCTTAACTTTTTCACTGCAAAATACCAGCAAAAACTCCTACGCGTAAGTCTAGAGAGTGTTTCGTAGATTATTAGTTCGTAGAGGTTCTTCACAAGTGCCGCGTGATAACCTTATATGGTTTTATCCTGGGACTCATATTAGTACAGATCTGTCGCACTAACGGAGCGAATATTAAGAGTTAAGGAAAGAGATTCGTCTCGACTCCATGGTTTCGTTTCCATTTCGGTTTTGAATCGTCTATTTTTTCCTTAACATCGTATTTATATTATCGTTTAACTCTAACCGGTTTTACGGCTTCTACACTTCATATCTATCGTTCATAACCGCATTGTGTAGAGGCGTCTTGCCGTTATTTGTTCACATCTTTAACACAACGAAGACAAGCCAAAAGGAACTCCGTCATAAGATCAAGTTCTCCTCTTCTTACAAGCATACGAAACGGGGCTGTACCTATTTTCAAAATAAAACATGTTTACACAAGCTGCACCAAAACAAGAGATCAAACACATGCAAGCTGTTTTATTTTGCTTCTCACACAAGTCACACCAAACAAAACAAAAGATCAAACATTTTCAACAAAGCAAACACATACAAGATGTTTTGTTTTGTCTTTTATGGTAGAATCACAAGAAATACTGTATACCTTCTTTTCCTTGAAGACGAACTAGATCGGGATCAAGTTTGAATAACCCCCTGATCCTCCTCTATAGAAACATGGGCTTGACCCATAAGTGGTAATTAATTTTCCTAGCAAATATTTCCAAATCATATCCATGGCAAAAGCAAGATTTCCAAAAGCATAAGCTACATGAAGAGGAGTGCTTATGAAAGGTATGACATCGATGGTTTCAAGAATGTAGGGATCCTCATGGATTAGAGCATACAAGTCATATATGCTTCCTATTTGAGCGGCTGAGATCAATCTTGGATCCATTTGGGAAATGTGAATTAGCAACTCTGATCTCGGAAAACATACATACTTGTTTAATATATGGATCGTTGGACTTGACCCATCATTATTATATGATGTGAACTTGTTTTTTTTCTGATGAAATGTTAAATTTACTGATCAACTCTATAAAGAATGATTATGTACAAGAACTTTGATGTCAAAAACTTAAAATTTAACTATGTATGAGCTCGAAACCAGAGTTGCATAAGACCTCTAAGGCGAGGCTTCTTCGCATAACCCGTTGCCGTGATCCGATTCCGCACAGTTTTGTCGATGAGCTTGGCCAGTTGGTTAAGCTGTCGAGGTTTCTTTAGATGCTTCCTGTCATTACGCTCCCTCCAGATCATATAGACAGTAGTTTGAAACGCCAGCCTCAGAAGAATGTAGCTGAGGTAACCCAGTCTATGCGTTATGAGGTGTTGAAGATTTATTTCCCAGTCAGGATCGGGAGGTCTTCCTAGCAAGGTACCAACCATTTCAATCCAAATAGTATACGTGTAGGGGCAAGCGAAAAACAAATGATCTCTTGTCTCGTTTGGCTCCCCACAGAACAGACAGCTTTGACCTTGACCCCAAGTTCGCATTCGATCACCTGTGGAGAGTCTGTTCTTCACTGCCAGCCAGATTATAAAAGCAAAGCGAGGTACTCCATGATGTGAACTTGACCCATCACTAGTTTAGTTTATGGTAAAAGGATATAATTTGGCTGCACAATAAAAGATAAACACTTAAAGAACTCAGAAAACGACGTGTCAACAAAGTCTTTTCTTGGGAAGCTACATACAATACGTTAATACGTTTGACCTGATCCATTACTTTAGAATCCAAACTCCTCGTTGGTTCTCTACTGCAAATAAACTAATGAGCACTAGACCTCTCTCTCCATAAAGAGTATACCACAACCTGAAAGGTTATTTCTACTGTGGTATACTCGTTATGGCGAGAGAGGAACAATAGGAGACATGGCAAAAACTGGTCCGAAACCGCATCGACTCACTACCAGGACATGACAATGGACGATATAGTAAAATAATGGGACTGAGGTTTGCTACTAGATGAAAGTTTTTTTTTTCTTTAGTAGTTTCAAAAATTTAGATTTCTTAAAACATGACACATATTGTACAAAAGTGTTTCTTTTTGTCTTGAATCATTTAACAGTCATTCAAAAAATGAATATATTCACAATCTTAATTACTTTAAACAAAACTAAACTAAATGTTCAAGAATTTGACCATCTTTATAATTTTCAAAAATGTTTGAGATTTTTAGTTTAATTCATATTTTTATATCTCTAAAGTTTATGCCGATTTTCTTTCCAAATGAATATATGACTATTATTTTTATCATATAAATCAGCCAAAATTTTGGTCGCCTCTTAGTTAATTTAACACTTAAATTTTAAACGAATGAAATTTGTTAACAGAAAAAACAAAACTCAAATGTTAATTTGTAAGATTTTGTCTAACTTATCTTTATAGTTTTCCTAAAAATATAAGAATAAAATTGAGTGTTTCTCAGATATATATCTATATAATCGATAAATGCTATTCTTGTGAATATACATAAATACTTGTTTTTTTTACAATATAGATGCAAAAGAGGTTTTATTTATATTCTTTTAGAAAATTATATTTATTTATTAAAATACACATATTAGAGAAAAACTTAATTTAATAGTAATAAAGTTGTTATCTTTTTCAAAAAAATAAAATAAAGATCTACTGGAATTGGTCTAAACGCAAACGTCGAATGAGGCAAAAGAAATGCTGACCGAACACTTCCTAGGCAACACGTGTCACAAAGCAGAGGTCAAGCTCAACGCACGTGTCATTCACGTGGCTTTGTCTTAGAGCTTCTTCCTCCAAAGCAATCGTTAAACCGCAGAGACGAAGAAACAATACGAACAAAGCCTTCACACGATTACAATGCTCCGATTCAGTCTCCGCCGTCAAATCTCCAATTCAACCGGCATTTACCGCCGGTACATACACAGCGGTCTCGAAGATGCCGGTCCGATGGCATCTAAGCTCAAATCCCGATCCGTCGTCCGGTTTAGCGGACCGGATACGGTTAAATTTCTCCAGGGATTGTTGACCAACGATGTACGGAGGTTCGGTGAATCCGCCGGCGAGAAAAGCTCCACGGTTCCTACTCCGAACATGCCTTCCGTTTCCACGCCGCCTATGTACGCGGCGCTGTTAACTCCCCAGGGAAGGTTTATGTACGATTTTTTCCTGTACAGCCCGACGAGACCCGACGAAAAGCTCGATAGAACCGGTTCCGGACCCGGGTCGGATCCGGGTGGTGATGGGTCTGTTGAGTTGTTTGCAGATGTTGATGTCTCTGTCCTCGATGAGTTGCTTGAAACACTAAAAAAGTAAGCTTTTTTGCCATCTCTATTATTAGGTCTTTTAGACAATCTCCTTACTGATTAGGGTTTACATTTAGATTCGTGTAGAAGAAGGAACCTTTTTCTTGTTAAGGGTTTAGCTCTGACGTGTAGTGTTTGTGGAATGTTTGATAGATATCGTTTGAGGTCCAAAGTTGATATTGAAAACGTTGGAGAGGAGTTCTCGTGTTGGCAGCGTTACGGTAGAAACCTTTCTGGATCTTCGTCTGTTGGTTGGGGAGGTGGTGTTGATCGTGCTGGTGAATCTACAGCTAGTGGTAACAAGTATGGGTGGCAATGGTACGAGGATCCAAGGTTGGAGTGTCTCGGTTACAGAAGTATCTTTCCTTCTGATGCTACGCGTAAGGTTCTTGATCGAATCAAAGCTTTAGTTCTTGAGCTTTGAATACTGATTTTACTTTGCTTTGCAGCGCCTTTGGTTGAGGCGGATAAAGAAACAGATGAAAGCAATTACCTTTTGTGGAGGTTAGAGCATGGAGTTGCTGAAGGATCATCTGAAATACCTAAAGGTATTATCTCTCTTCTTTTCTTTCTAATTCATTGATGCCCTCTTCTTTATTATATGTTGTGCAACCGACAGGTGAAGCGATTCCGCTTGAGTATAACTTCGTTGGTCTTAATGCGATAAGCTTTGACAAAGGCTGCTATGTTGGACAAGAGCTTATAGCTCGTACTCACCACCGTGGTGTCATCCGCAAACGCCTAGTCCCTTTACGATTCGTTGATAGCAATGGGAAAGGTCAAAAATTTTCTTTGAATCTTTGTGGTCAAGAATGCAAAAGATTAGTAATTGGTGGTTGGTTAATGCAGAGGCGAACCAGAAAATAGCAGCTGGAGCTGAGGTGGTTGAATCAGGAAGCGGCAAGAAAGTGGGGACGGTTTCAACGGCTTTGGGTAGCCGAGGAATGGGAGTGATGAGAGTAGAGGAAGCCTTTAGAGCATCAGGTGAACTGTCCGTAAGCAGCGGGTCAGAGGAGGTGAAGGTGGAGGCGATTAGACCGACGTGGTGGCCTGCTGAGTGGTTCCAACAGAATCAGTCAGGGGTTGCCTCTGCCTAGTAAACTACTTCTTTTGAGGTTATAACAAAATATTTGAACAAAATCTTGTGGCTATACATAATATGATTACATCTACTATTAGATGCTCCGGTAACAAGATTCCTGTTGTCGGTGTTTGTTTTTGTAGTTTTACAGAATAAAGTTGAATACTTTTACGGCGAGAAGCTGCCCTTTAATGTTTCTGGCAGGCAGCAAGCAAGTTCGTACCTTTGTTTTTGTATTACACTGTTTAACAAGTAATAAAGGTTGAAACTTTCCGGCCAGTTATAGTCGCTGGATGATTTTGTGCTAACTGCTATATGAATACTCTCTGTCAAAATTCAAGTTTATTGAGTTTGGCGGTCTTGTAGATGCATTTGCTAACAAGTCTGATCTTAGTTCGATTCTGAACGGACTCCACCCAAAAGACACTGGTGCACTAATTATAATGAGTTAGATCAAACTAATCAAAGGCTGGTGAAACAGTTTACTTCTGCATAGGTCTCGGATTTTTAACCCAACCACCCAAACCGAACTGAAGCTTGGTTCCAATCGGCAAGTTTGTAAAAAACTTTGGTTTTAGTTTTTGGTTCGGTAATCGGTTAGTTCTATTTTTCGAGAAAAGAACAAAACCAAATTTTGGACCGAAAAAATCAAAAATGTTGAATCGAATCATTCAAAATTTTGAATCAGCTAACGAAGCTAACAAAATTATTTTGAGTTTAACCGATTTTACTTAAATTTTTAAATGAATTATAATCGAAACAAAAACTTTGGTTTGTTTTAGTAGAACTAAATCGAAACGAACCAAATTTCGCGAGATGTTAGTTTAATTAAATTACCCAAAAAAACGAACTAATCGAACCGAATTACCCTAACTATCCGAACCTGTCTGCCTAATAGGAACTGTGAAGCTGAACGATTGTCTTGGCAAATGCAAGCTACACTTCCAACTTCTCTAGAACCTGGTTTCAGTGGGTACATTTGTATTACGAGGGCTTACATATATATATCACTGTAAAATGGTGTGGTGAAGATTGAACGGGGCTTCAGAAAGACATGATTAGTACAACATAGCACACAACAGAGCTTTGTGGAAGTTCCTATAGTATGAATGCAGGTGTCAATTTTTTGGTGATTAAGTTGATTAAACAGAAAAAGAAAGGCGAGTTCCTTTGGGCGTCGATTAAGACTATTTTGTATTAAGACTTTAAGAATTGTATGTTAACATAAAACCATTGAATTGTGAATGACTGGAGATTTATGTAATAAGAAGTAATGATGTTATTCAAAATTTAAACATCTTGAACTGATTCAAACACACACAAATTACAAATCAGTTACGGAAATTATAACATATAACAATATATAAAACGTGTCACCCAAGTTTTGAATCAATAGATGAACCCCTAATTTCTACTCCCTTTGTTCCCAATCATCAATCGATCGTACAGCACAGTCCGACACAAGGGGCAAGTGTTTTTGCGTTGAAACCACACCAATAGACATTTTTCATGGAAGACATGGGAACAGGTCATGCGTGTAGAGACACCATGTTTATCGGAGACAAGATTATCCAGACAAATAGAACACGGTTCTGTTTCCATCTTAGAAGTCTTCAACTCCTCTTTCCTCATCTTCCCTAGTTGAACCATCCTCGTTAACACCTCTTCCTTCAACGGAGAAGGGATTATCTTGACAGTGATGGTCACAATTAAACCGTTACAACCAAAACCTAACCTTGCTGCAATCTCTGAGATCCCTGGGGCTAATTTATCAGACAACCAACGGTGGCTAGCGAATTGATCTTGGAGAACCTCTCTGCGGCTAAACCCTAACTTGGTTGCAGTCCTTGAGATCTTCGGGGATAACCAACGACGGTTGATGAGTTGATCTTGGATGAGCCTTCGGATGCGGTGACGACCTAAGAAACTAGGGAGACTTATATCTACGCGAACGCTTGGAGAAACTTGAATCTCATCAGATATTGTGTCGACGACGATGATGATCGAGTTTACGTAGCTTCCTGAACGTCTCTCATGTTTGAGGTCGCTCAGCTCCACACGAGGACGAATCATGTTCTGAAAACAGAGAAGAAAGAGAGAACTTTTTTTTAAAGAATGACTTGTGAAGCTTCTTAAGGTTATGTAAGTGAGATATAAGCGTGTCGTCATCGATCACTTTCCTTTTTTTTTCTTTCTGTTTGGTTAAAAGTTTCCTTTTTTGGCTTTTATGGGTCGAGGACAATTATAAATTAGTTATTGTAATTTCAGGTGGTAGGATATACAATTTTCATTTTAATTGATTAAAACCTTTAAATTTGTTGTGTTTTCTAATTCGTTTTGGTGACTTTAAAATATAAATAGGACACTTCTGATCTTTAACTTTCTGTGTGGAGAAGGTGATCCAAGGGTTGACTGTGAGACATAAACTACTCATCAAGTGATATAGGCTGTTCAGTTTAGATAATCATCATGAAGAATTACAATTACACTACCTACCATATACAATTTTCATTTTAATTGATTAAAACCCTTAAATTTGTTGTGTTTTCTAATTCGTTTTGGTGACTTTAAAATATAAATAGGGCACTTTTGATCTTTAACTTTCTGTGTAGAGAAGGTGATCGAAGAGTTGACTGTGAGACAGAAACTACTCATACAAGTGATATAGTTTGTTCAGTTTAGATAATCATCATGAAGGATTACAATTACTCTAAGAAACGACTCTCTCAGCATGAAGGATTAGAATTACACTACATATGCAGCTTTGTGGGATGATACTTTGGTGTCTGTGTAGGTGTCAAATGTTTTGGTGTGTAACAGAAAAAGAAAGACTTAATTTGTTACTTGTATGTGATCATAAAACCATTTGAGTTATGTTTGACTTTGGAGATTTATGTAATAAGAAGTAAGTACTGATGCTATTCAAATTTCATCACTCTTTCAATCGATTGAAAACCCTAAATGAAAAAAATAAAAACAAAATTACATATTTTGGGAACTACGACATCCAATGTCCTCTTCAAAACCTTAATTTCAATCCACATTGTTCAAAATCGTAGACCGATCGTACAGCACAGTCCGACACAAAGGGCAAGTGTTTTTGCGTTGAAGCCATTCCAAGAGACAACCATCGTGGAAGACATGGGAACATGTCATACGCGTAGGGATACCACGTTTCGAGTTCGAACGACCGGAGACGACGAGATTGTCGAGACATATAGAACACGGCTCTGTTTCCATCTTCAAACCCTTGGTTTCCTCTCTATATCTGACACCCCCTGATAGAACCAACCTCAACAAGGAAGCCCTCGACGATAACGACTCGTCTCGAGGAGGATGATCAGACCTAACCACCACGTAAACAACTTTGTAGTCGATTTCCATGACAAAACCGTTGTGTCCAAAACCTAATGAGGTTGCAGCCGTTGAGATCTGTTCGGCTAAATATGCTAATAAGCGAAGATGGTTAGTATCTTGAGTCTCTTGTTCCATGACAAGTTGTTGGAAAATGTAGCGGGGACTTGAACTATGGAGACTGATGTTGATGAGAACGGGTGGATAAACCGGAGTGGACCGGTCAGATTTTATGTCGATGGTGATAGCGACTAAGTTTTCGTATCCTTCTGATGGCGAAAGAGGTCTCGACTGCATTACGCGAAAATCCAGTTGTTGAATATTCATGTTTGAAAAATGCATAAGAAAGACTGATGAAGATAGTACAATTTACTGTGAGAGAAGAAAGAGAATTATACGAGTGTAGCAATTAAGAGAATGAGATTGTGACGTGTAGGGTTATGTTAATGAGATTTATAAGCGCGTCATTGTTTTTTTTTCTTTTTTAATATAAAAAATTTCCTTTTTACTGTTTGTAATTGTTATAAATTTCCTTTTTCTGGTTTATTAATTAGTGAAAAGAACTTTCGTTTTTTTGTTTTAAACAACGAATTTCATTTTTTTTAGGTGTTTGGGTCGGCCACATTTATTTCAGGGGGATGGGAATATTTTTAAAATTTTTACTTTTATTTTTGAGATTCAAAACTCTCACGTTTATATTGATAAAAAAAAAAAACAAAATTCTCACGTTTACGAAATAGGCCTATTGTCTTCACCCCATCGGCTTTTGAAAAGATATAAATTCGGATTAAATGAAATCATTTGAAAAGTTGCGGACTCCGATGATTTTATGAAATCAGGTAGTCTTCTACTTCTTTCTCACTGACTGTTACCTACGGTTAGTCATTTCCATCAGATTCACACGAGAAGGAGAATCAGAAACGTATGAAACAGATCGAGTCAGCTAAAGGGCATTAAAGAGTGAAGCCTGTGGGCAAAGTACACGATGAAAATTGAGAAATATAAAAGAGCTGTAGTTTTGTTAGTGGCAGGCAGTAATCAAGTTTGTAGCTTTGTTTGTGTTACAAGTTCTCTAGAAACCTGGTTTCAGTGGTGAAGATTAAACGGGGCTTCAGAAAGACATGAACAACAGAGCTTTGTGGAAGTTCCTATAGTATGAATGTAAGTGTTAATGTTCCAATTGTCTACTCTATCGGAACATCTCATCAGTCGTGTTCATGAACATGAGGGAGCTCCAAGAGTTGAAGACCACACTCTTTTATCACCCAAAAGTAATCGTGAACCTTGAAGTCAAAGACAAGTTCGCTTTCTCCTTCAGGATTGCTGCACTCGTCTAGAGAAAAAGAAGCTTCAAATACATAGATATGGTCTGTGAATGCACGTGGAGTTGGTAATATATGCACACTCGATCCATATCGAGTAGTGACCCCATTCTGTTTGCCGTCGACGCGACAAGATAGCCTCATAGTATCCTGTTTCTTATAATGATCGCTATGTGGGTAAGTATCATAATCACCATAGACTATGACCTCCTCGTCATAGTCATAGTCATAGTCATCATCCTCCTCATCAACATCGCCCTCGTCGTCGATCATTAAAAGACAAGCCTTAAATTTCAAGAACATAGGAAGATGCCTCTCTTTCAAATGGATTGTTATGGAGCCTCCAGTAGCTCGATGAATGAAGTGTCCGGAAACTTCTCCAGCGGGTAAAAGCGCATGTTTGCAAACCGATGTCTGGATGAGCTCTCTCGCCTCATGATTCAACTTGACGCAGTTCAAAAAATTCAGACGGATGTCTGGATTGTGAAAGGAGCCATCTATGGTCTCAAGTGAGACACAGTTCTCCGCATCTAAAGATGAAAGGGAATCTGGAGGCTGAGGTAACGATACAAGACTTGGACATTCATAGAGTGAAAGCTGTTTTAGTTGAGGAAGTTGTTTGATGTAATCTGGAATAGTCTTGAAATCATTACGGATGAAAAACAGTGACAGTGGAGAAATGTAAACCGTCTCTGGCAGACAAATCTGTAACATGTCCGTCTGTAAAGTCCACTGGTTTAAGAAGTCAGAAAACCACCTGATGTTTACTTCCACATACCTAGAGGTATCCTTATCACCACGAGTAATTTGCATACAAGAAACACCTACCATCTTGGATATTCTTGATAATGAAACATTGTCCAGCTTCCAGCATCTGAACATAGCCAAGTGTCGAAGCTGAGAGAGATTCTCGATCCACGGAGGAACTTGTTCTATTAATGTATCACTCAAGTCCAGCTCTTCAATTCCTTCAGGAACAGGTGGAAACACCTTCAGGCTTCTGCATCTCTAGTTTATAGAGACAAGACCACAACCTGAGAGATGAAGGCATTTCTTCGATTGCTGTACTACTCAGATTGAGTTCTTGGATGTTCGTGGTGATCTCTGGAAAAGTTTTCAACCACTAAGGACCAGTTTCTCGAGACTAGTGGCATTACAAATAGAGGATGGGAGGTTCACAAGACTTGTGCAACTGAGATCCAGTGTCTTAAGACTAGTACAGTTTCCAACAGAGGAAGGAATTTCCAATAGACTCGTGCAGAACGAGAGAAGCAATGACTCGAGGTTAGTGGCGTTTGAGAGATCTGGAATATCTTTCAAGCTCCTGGCATCACTCAAATCAATCCGCTTGAGATTCTTAAGTGACTGCACAAACAAAGGGCACACACACACTTCATGTGTTTAGAGTCAAGATGTTTTTTTTTTTCAATACAAAAAGTATTTTACCTGGATTCCTTCCCACAGCTTCTCAAATTTGCTCCCCCGCATTATAAGTTCAACGAGAAACTTTGTGGAGAACGTAGAGGGCCAAACTCTCAATGGACAGTAGTCCCAGTGCAGTAACCTGAGTTTACGAGGAAGACAATTTAGACCTAGAGGGAAGTTTCCCTTAAACAGTGGTGAAATATCAAAAACTGAAGATTAGTCATCCCATCAAACACGCTTTCTTCTACCACTAATGCGTCCTCGATCTTAGAGATATTGAGCATTATGCCTAGGATAGTCCCAGTGCCCTGTGTTGTTTCCAAAGCAAAGACGTATATATGATTTAGTTAATTGACTAAGTACGTAGTCAGTCAGCTGTAGATATATATATATATATATATATATATATATATATATACTTACTGCATTGTCTGTGATAACATCAGCAATGTCATCAACATCTACTAAAAACTGACGTTTTCCAGGCTCTCTGATAGATTCTTTACGGACAATGTCAACGCCCAGTTGTTGCAGCAAAGAATGCATCCCTAAGAAACCCACATTTGAAGTTATGAGAGATTTACGAGTTAAGACTTCCAATCCATGGTTAACGTCCAAACCGCTGTTAGCAAGCCACTGTTTCACATGGTCAGCTCGAAAACCGTGGAACAAGCATGCTATGTGCAGAAAAAGAGCTTTATCTTTATCGCTTAAGGCGTCGTAGCTAAATCTTAGAGTTCTTTCGATCTCACCAATCTCACCGTCAAGGCTTGTCCTTAACCTTGGTAGTGCGTCTTCCCACTCGCCCAAGGACATTCCTCGTAGATAAGATCCCATAACTCTAAGACCCAGAGGAAGTTCACCCGCAAGTTGAGTAAACTCCATAGCAAGTTTCTTAAAACCATCATGTGGGAACTTTTGGCCGAAAGCGTATAGACAGAAGATCTGGAGAGCTTCATCCGTAGCTGGAAGGTTCAGCTTGTAAATATGGCTGATACCATGTGCACTCAAAAGTCTTTGATCTTGTGTTGTGATGAGAATCCTACTTCCATAGCCAAACCACTGAGTTTCTTTGGCCATTGCATTTAGTTGCTCTAACTGATCAACCCCATCAAGAATAACAAGAACATTGCATGTGTTAGTGTTTAACTAAAACACATGTTTAAATTATGAAAATAAAATTTCTTAAATATATATGAACTAATTTTCATTTGCTAATAAAATGCACAAACTATTTTGGATTTCCATTTAATACACGAATTAATTTTTGTTTCCAATTTAATACACAAATTTTTGAAATTTGCAGATTTTACACATTGATTTAGACAACATTAACTATATTTAACACGATTTAGAGGATGCCAACTATGTTTAACAGAAGTGAAGACGGTGTTAGTGTTTAGTTACACATGTGGTTAAACTGTGAAGGAAAAATTCCTTGAAAATCCGCTCGATATATTATATTGTTTTCTTTTCCATTACGCTTCCGTAGTATAATTAACCTTGATTCAATCATTAAATTAATATCTTTACATATTTACTATTAGTTATTATTAATTACTATACCACATTAATATCTTTATAAATTTATTTTTAATTGAATTCAAACATTTACAATAAAACATATACAAAATAGAATATACTTTTAAGAAAATAAACGGATTATATAGATAAAAGACTAATTAGAATATGACAAAACAATAAGAAAATAAAAGTACCAGTCTTTTATTTTTACAAAATTAAAAAGGTTGACTTTTATTATTTAATATTTTAGTATATCAATTTCAAAGTAAAGAAAATAAAATCTTATTAACATTAAATTTTAAGAACAAATGCTATTTTATTAGAATATACTCTTAGTTTAAGAAAAAATAAAATGATAAAAATTCATAAAAAGAAGAGAGAGAAATTCTTGTTTAAGAAATCTTGAGATCCTGGTAAAATCTCTTATTCACAGCTGTCATTTCAATTGGTTTTATGATTTAAAACATATTCACATAACTATAATAATATACTTTTCCTTTGGAAACTGAGAGGGTTTCCCTGCAATTATATTGCACTTAGGGTATAGCTTTGCATTGTTTTTCACATCTCCTTTGGCTGTCGTTGCAATATGCAAATCCAGATGGGTAGCAGCACCATTTACCATTCGCTGTTGGAGAGCACGGTCTTGGTACGGCTAAAAGATGTCTATGGTTGAAACCTATATAAAAGAAAATAAAGAACAAACCAATTAAAACATAATGGAGGATATGATTATGTTTATACTGGTAATGATAGTAAATGATTGAACGAAACCTAAACTTAGATGACATACCTTCATGAAGGCTAACGAAAGAAAAAAGCACAATACAGAATATAGCAGATTTGGATGATGACATTGTAATTCTTCTTTTCAAATAAACGTTTTGGTATTTTACGATAGAAAACTATAAATGTGAAAACGTGTATATATAAAAAAAAGTAAGTAGTTTTTTGTAAGATGATCCGAAAAATCTGAAATTAGACATTTTTGATTGGTTTTATTCTAAAATATTAGTGTCCAAGTTTTCTTTTCACCATTTTTAGTCTTTTTTTATATACCACCACCTAAAATACCAATCAACCACAACCAAAAGAGTTGTTGAAAGGTCTGTAGAGAAGAAAAAACTTTATCTCTTAGACCTCTCAATTGCGACTCTTTTATGCTTAACAAACACAATTTCATTGCGAGAGGAGAAAACTGAAATATGTATAAGTCTAAGTCATTATTTGTTAATAACTTAAGTAAAATTTGCCTAGTAAACAGTTTAGATGGTCTATTAGTTGAAGAGTTTACTTCAAATGAAAAATATAATTCAAGTTTTTCATATATATTTCAATTATATTTGGTTTTCTCACTGCAACAGAAGAAAATGAACTATATATTTGTTTTGTTTTGCAGAATCGATACTATGCTGCCTTCTGGATGATGAAGAAGAAATGTGCAATAACAAGTTAACCAACATATATAAAAGTATTATATTTTGTTATCCTTTCAACCGAATTAAAGGAACTGACAAGACTGAAGAATAAATCTTTCTCTATTGTGTTTATTCCCATTTCTGAAAATGTTTCTTTAGAGTCATTAGCAAAGATAGCAAGAACTTTCAATAGGGAATAGTATTATACTGGTTGTTTTGTTTCTAGTCTGGTTCCTGAAACAACATCAAGTTTGAGAAATATAACCGTTGTTTGATGAAAAAGAAAGAAAAACTATCATATTCATTCTCGAATTATTTTTGGGTTGCATCTTCATTTTTATTTATTTTTGGATGAATACGACGGTCCAATATAAAACACTCAATTTGTGTTCTGTTGTTATGAACTACTATCCGTTGTTTCTCAAAAGCCGTGGAAACATCTTTTATCCTTGAAAACTATACAACAAGAACGCTTTAGACTTTACTTTAGCGGTCCTGAATATATACGTAACTTTACTTTAGTGTCTTGATTTAGGAATATATACACGCATATCTTTAAAGGGTTTTCACTTTAGAGGTAAAAAAAAAAAAGTCAGCAGACTGAGTGGATTTTGGATGCTACTTCCTCACGATGCCATTTAGACTGTTACCATCCTCTGAACATGATATCAAACACACACAAAAATCACATCCATTTCAATGAATGAGGATAACAAGAGTATGACACTAGAACAATGTGTAAAGTATCTATCTATAAAACGAAGAAGCGTATGGAACAATCTGTACCGAACTCTCAATGGACAGTAGTCCCAGTGCAGTAACCTGAGTTTACGAGGAAGACAATTTAGACCTAGAGGGAAGTTCAGCTTATCCCATTTTTAACTCTTAATTAACATACGTTTTCTTCATTTTTATTTCATTTCGATTTAATTTTTCGTTTTAATTCGGTAAGGACGCGGTTTGGGACGCCGATAATCATGCCCTTATATTTTAAAAAGCGATCCCATAAAAGTTATAATTCATAAATATAACCAAACAACGGACCTAAAAATAAATTTGTATCACTGTCTCAGAATTCTATTCATTATTTATTCGTTTAATAAAATCGTTTTCATTCCATGCTGATTTTTTAAATACTTCATAAATTAATATATATTTATATAAAATAGCTTTTTCACGGGCAGGCCAACCCTAGGTGTTTATAATTGATACATATGTTGTTAGCTGTTAGAAATAAATTATGGCTAATTAATAAATGACTGATTAGATGGTACAAAATAGATTTCTTTAATTTTTACATGGTTTAGTAAACAATACAGCTGATACATTTCTATGATACATAATTAATTAGTTGATGCATGGATCGTTACATGATATGTTAGTAGATACGTGAATTGTTATCTGATACGTGATTTCTTAGCTGATATATGATTTGATACCAAATAATAAATATTCATTTTTAAGTGTAGTATTGATTTTTTTAGTGTTGATAATATTTTTGTTCGTTGTTTCCCAAGTGTTATGTATTTCCTAAAGAATCGTCATTTTCTTATCCAACTAACATGAAAATTAACCCATAACAATTAAGTTATCTTCTAAGTATATTAATAAACCAGTGTATGTTGTTATTATGTGGATTGAGGTGATATTAAAACTAGAGCGGAAAATGACGATGATTAAAAGATTCATAAATGAAATTGGTTAAAGTGGATTTGAGGAGTTTATTGTAACAATGAAATTCATTGCAAGGATTAAAATATGAGAGTTTCTGTGGAGGATCCAACATATATGCAGGTTTGAGAAGAAGTGAGTGAAAATTATTACAGTTGATATGAATGTTGAATTTTTGTGGAAGATTCGACATCGGCGAAACTAGAATAAAAATTTGTTTGAATTTGAGATGGAGAAGATATGAAGAAGAAGGTATAGGCAATTTTGGCATTTCAAGGCACAAAAAGTACAATAATTTACTTTTACGTCTTGTCAGGTGTATATATTAATAAACCAGTGTCTACTGTTATGATGTGGATTGAGGTGATATTAAGATTAGAGCGGAAAATGACGGTGATTAAGAGATTCATAAATGAAATTGGTTAAAGTGGATTTGAGGAGTTGATTGTAATAATGAAATTCATTGCAAGGATTATAATCTGGGAGTTTCTGTGGAGGATCCAACATATATCCAGATTGAGAAGAAGTGAGTAAAAATTATTCCAGATGATATGAGCGTTGAATTTTTGTGGAAGATCCTACATCAGCAAAACTAGAATAAAATAAAATGTATGAATTTGAGATGGAGAAGAAGATTAATGAAGAAGGAGAAGAAGAAGATAGGGCAATATTGGCATTTCAAGGCACAAAAAGTATAACAATTTACCTTTACGTCTTGTCAAGTGTGAGACTTTAGTTTTAGCCTCCGATTGATGTATTACGCTAAATCTCTCTTAATATTTTAGGGTCCAAAATTTCTGAAAATTTACAAAATAGAATCCAAAATTTCACAAAAATAAGTAATACACCATAGTTTGTTTCTGTTTTATATATCATTGCACAAGGCCCAAACAATTTCTAAGCCGGATCTGCATATATTATAATATTATTAGAAAATAAATGATTAAATAAGATTGAAAATCATAATATATGTATTTTAAGTACATTATAACTTAAAAAACCTAAAAAATAGAAATATAACTTTGATGATTTTAGTAAAACTACAAATTTAGGTAATTTTTTTTTGAGTTTTTTCCTATTCGTACAAAAAAGAAAAATTCTAACTCAATTTCCTAAATTTTTTCCACCAAAATTCCAAAATATCACACCCCGCCAAACTAACCTAACATTCTATGTAAACCATATATTTGAGTTTTCCCCCATTTCTTCTGTTTTCCCAATCCCTTATCCCCTTTCCTCTCATCCATTTTCTTCTTTTGTAATCTTTTTTCGCCTAATGAGTCAAATTCCGGGTTATTCCCACATGAGTGGGATATATGGTTGCCAAACAAGAGTAAAAACTTTGAGAATACCTAATATGTGTTGGTGCAGTGACGAGAAAATAAGTTTTTGCGGTTTTTACGAAAATGTGATTTTTTAGTTTTTGTGGGATAATGCAAATTTTCAATTTTAGTGGAATATGGGGGTTTTGTAGCTTTTTGAGAAAATATATAATGATTATTTGTTTATCTAAACATTGTTCTAAATATTTTATATGCATAAGAGTTTTTGTACAGGTTCATTTCTATCCATATGGATCCAATATATTCACTTGGATGAGTCATTTGGATAAGTTTCATTTTAGGTTAAGATTTTAAAATTCATTTGGACGGATCATTTGGATTGTTCTCATTTTAACACAAAACAAACATTAGTTATCATCTCTATATAAATGCTCTATTTGGATGGACATCAATGTTGAAGAAGCTGGAATAGACTTATGATTCTGCTTTGGAGATGGCGAGAGGTTCTTCATGCGGCGTTTAGAGTTGCGAGTTTGATTCTGATGATGATGAGAGTGTGAATGGAACAGATGTGGAATCAGTGGAGATCAGAGATGGATAATGAAGATGGTGTTGGATCTTCAAGGCCTTGTCGATAAAGATGAATTAGTAGAAGGCTATGAAAATCATTCATGGTGATTAACAGTGTACAGACTTCAGGCTAGAGAACAATCTTGTGAATCTATAGGCATATAACATTATAAAGATAGGCAATTCACAAGAAACAAGTTAACAAACATAATAGATTGATTTACTACAGAGTGCATATGCATCAAACTCTCAAAGCTGATTTATTCTTCCGATATTGAGACAATTAAGTTTCCAAAACACACCTAAAGTCCTGAAGCTGTACATTGCTCAAAATCTACTAGCAAACAAATGAAGAAAAATCTACCAATACAGAACCAATGCAAAATACGTAGGTAGCTTTTATGTTGAGAGAACCAAATGTTTGTCCATTAAAAGTAGAGCCAATCTTCCTCAGCGGATGCAAGGACTCGAAGTTCAACCATAAACTGAGACCATGACTTGAGAGTGAGAGAGAGCTCACCAAGAACTCTTCTTCTTCGAGCCGGAGTAAAACCCCATATACCATTTCACAAACTTCTTCAAACCCGTCTCAAGATCAACCGCAGGTTTATACCCAATCTCAGTCTGCGCCAACGTGATGTTCGCATGAGTGAACTCAACGTCCCCATTCCTGGGCAAAGGCATGACCTTTTTCTTAGCCTTCATCTTCAACAGCTTCTCCAATATCTTCACAAGCTTAGTAACAGGAACAGGGGAAGTATTCCCCAGATTATAAATCCTAAACATAGCAGGACCTTTCTTCTTGCCACCACTACCAGTACTCTTCTCAGCAGTATCCAACGCACCTAAACAGCCTTTCACAATATCATCAATGTAAGTGAAGTCCCTAGCGACACTACCTTTATCAGGAGACTCGAACACCGTAATCGTCTTCCCTTTGAGTATATCCTTAGTGAAGAAGAAGTAGGCCATGTCTGGTCTCCCCCAAGGCCCGTAAACCGTGAAGAATCTCAAACCGGTTAGCGATAAACCGTAGATGTGGTTATAAGTATGAGCTATCCCTTCACCTGCTTTCTTGGTGGCCGCGTATAAGCTCGCGGGGTGGTCCGTACGGTCTTTCTCCGAGAAGGGCACTTTCTTGTTGAGACCGTAAACAGAGCTAGACGAAGCCCAGACAACCGCAGGCTGAGGATTCGCCGACTTCGAGACTTCGAGCAGATTCACGAACCCAGCGATGTTGCTGCTCACATACGATCCAGGGTTCTGCATCGCGTAACGGACACCCGCTTGAGCGGCGAGATGCATCACGTGCGTGAAGAGGACGACGTCGTAGAGCTTCTTGAGCAAAACGGCGTCGTTAATGTCTCCCTCAACGACGAAGACTCCCGATCTCTCCAGAAGCCCTTGCCTCGCTCGCTTCAGCTTCGGATCGTAGTACCGGTTGAAATTGTCGAGGCCCAGGACCCCGTCGCCGCGTCTCCGCAGCGCGATCGAGACGTGGGTTCCGACGAATCCGGCGGCGCCGGTGACGAGAACGGTTAAACCGCCGCGGGACCTGGGATGGGCGGATTTGCGGACTTGTTTCTCCCACTGAGAGCCGCCGTATTTAGCGGAGGAGAGGGATGAGTCGTTGAGGCTGCGGCGGGAAGGGGTCGGGGGAGGGGATAAGAGGAGGTAGAAGAGGAAGAGAGCGAGGAAGAGAGAGGCCCAGAGCGTGGGTTTCGAGAGGCGGAGGTAACGGTGGTGGTGGAGGATCCCGTACGGGAGGGCTTTATCGGTTTTGTACTTGCCCGGAGTGGAAGGAAGATCGTCAAGGTGAGACATTTCCGCCGGCGAATCGATTAGGGTTGGTAGAGAGAGCAAAGATGGAGGAGCAAGTCAAAATGAGGATTTTCCGGGAACGAAGAAGAGACTTCTTTTACTTGTACTTACTTCTCTCTCTCTCTCTCTCTATGTGTGCCTTTATTCATAATTGATTTATCTATGATCCCTTAAAACTATATATATATATTTTTGGTTAAATCTTCAAGTCATGGTAATTTAGCTGTCAGAGATTATATTGGATTTAATCCTGTATCTTGATTACCTTTCAAGGCTAATGATTTTAATGTGTTCTTAGATCTGGATATTCCGTTCGGATCACTATCTGAATTCTGAGTATTTCAATACTATAACTTAATTGGGTATTTTAGAATTTTGGTTTGGGTTTGGTTACATCTATATTTAGGTTGGATTTGGATACGCAATTGCATATCCAATTACATTCTGTAATCGATCATGCATGTACGTTTATTTATAAACAATCACAAGGGTTACTGTACGATATATGTGTATTAGGAAACTATTGATCTGTGATAAAGAAAAACTTTTCATATATGACACTAACGGCACGACTGGTTTTCAAGATAACACCCGCGAACACATCTTTTGCTGTTGATAACGGTTGTTAAGATTTTGAAACAATCACAAGAGTTACTATACGCTATATGTGTATTAGGAAACTATTGATCTGTGACAAAGAAAAACATTTCATATATGACACTAATATGCTAGGAAATTGTCGACAAAACACGATTAGTATGCACAGTACTTTGCATAATATGGATCTACTCTATTAAAAAACTTAAAATTTAATATCTGTCGTCGTAAAGTAGTCTCCGCGAAGCTTTCGGGAAGATAATATATATATCTTAAATCCCGTACAAAATCTTTTAAAAGTTTTTATAATCAAAATAGCCCATAAAATGATCAAAATAATATTTATTAAAATTAAAAAACCAAAGTACCTTTAATAAATATTTCATTTAATAGAATTAATTTTTAAAAATTTATAAAAATATTATTGTTTTAAATTTATATTATAAATCTTACATTCTAATCTAAAACCCTAAACTCATTCCCCAACAACTAATTCCTAATTATATATCAATTAACTTTAGGGGGTATATGTGTTTTTAAACTCTTTAATAGAATTGTTTTAGTCACTTTTCGCCTTAGAGATTTTTTATGACAAAAAAGTTTTAAAAAATATTATAGGAAATTTCTCATATATAATTTTGGAATTTTCATTTACTTTTATTTATTTCCCAATGGAGATGTCATTTACTTTTATTTATTTGCCAACAGACTTGAATTTAATTTAGTATTTTAAAGTATTAAGACATAATGAGTTTTAATTAATTGTTGAATGAACCAAATTTTGATATATTTTTAATTAAATAGCTTTAGAGTTAAAATGTAAATATATATTTTATATTCTCCCAAAATCTACTACAATAAACTTAATCACAATAAATCTTCTAAAAATTTAATATTTATTATCTTTTAATAACTTTACTTTTTAAATACATTATAAAATCATAAGTGCAGTAAAATTTTAAATTTTAAACTCATATTCAAAAAATATATATTTGTTTTTACTATAACTCACTCTAAATCATAGATTAAATACATTATCTTTAAATATTTGAAAACATTCAGTGGGGATTTGTCTTATTCCATAAACTAGATGGTCATTGTATTTGTTGATACGTAATCATCTACTTTTAATGACTAGTATGGGGTCGCGAATGGTTGTAAGTAGATGCTCTAGATAGGTAAAAATAATATACAATCATATATGCACTAATCAAACTATTTTAATTTTTTTAAACTACATCCAAAAAACCTCAAAAGATAAAAAGCAATTGTAAAAGCTTTATTTATATAGTAAAAATAGTGCATTACAAGTTTCTTGCAAAAAAAAAACTACAACAAAAAGATCTACACCTTAAATTCTACAACCAAAAATATAAAGATATAACTTATTCTAATAAGACCCTATATTACTAAATAGGGACAATGTGTCAAATATACCCAAAGATAGACTAAATTGGCAAACTACCCATAGATGTGGATAACTCAAAAAAGAGTAGCCTTTTGATATTGTGCGGATGAAAAAGCCCTTCAGCTTTATCGAAAACATGTAACTCTAAATTTAGCGGGTATACATTATGTTAACTGAACACTAAGAGATATTTATCAGCTAAATATTTATATATCAGATAACAAACGACTAACAAATCATATATCGGTTAATGAAACAATTAACAGCTAATCAGTTATCTATCAAATAGCCCTAAATCTATTTGTAACAGCTAACACTTTATGTATCGATTACGAATCCATTAAATATAAATAATAGTAAATAAGTAATGAAATAGCTGCTAACGTGCATGTTATCTAAATAAAAGAATGTAGATTTCAAGATTTGAAATTGGAAACAATGGAATTAGTGTGAGATAATAACATTAGCATTATGGGTGTCAAAAGAATCAGAGTAAAAAAAAAGGATTTATGATGAAGAATGAGAGCATAAAAACGACATGTGCGAGAGATAAAGGGATTAGAAGATAGGGAAGAGAAGAGAGAGAGAGAGAGAGAGAGAGAGAGAGAGAGAGGGACACCTTAGCCTGTAGGAATAAAATGGCGAGACAAAATAGTTTCCCTTTTATAAGGGTAGATGACAAAATATGTATGTGTTTGGGTATATTCACGCCAATTTCTCTACTAAATAACTAGAAAAAGTCATTTAATACTCAATCTGTATTTTCTTTAGGAAACTAAGTTTATCAATACTATTAAAACTAAAGTACAGTTTGAACCTAACTTGGTCTACCATATGATATTACCAATTTAGACACTTATATAAACTATGCATCATAACATATCACCTAAAATTTCAATTACTTAACTGATTTGATTAAATATATTTCATATATTTTTGTTGAAATTTGATGTTTATTGATCAGCAAAAGCTTATTTACAAAATATAATACATGGAATACTAAAAATAGAACTCCTTTAGAAAACTCATCTCTTATATTATTTCAAACCATCTTCTCAAAATAATTTCAAGCATATGAAGAGACAAGTATCCAAGAAATAGGATCCTGTTTTTTTACTGCTTTCACAATAAGCTCAGATACCTGCAATTTTAAAGTCTAACAGTACGCTCCCTTCATAGAAAATAAATTGTGGTTTGGAAGACCATACGAATGAGAGTGGAGCTGATAAGTTTTCTCCCACCATTCAATATAGACTCCAAAGTACTTGCCCAATCCAGACTGGCTCTATTTTGCAGCCGACCGCCACCCACTGTCTTGTCAGGTTCGCTACACAGCATAGACCCCTTAATTTAGCCCCTAAGTACACATTATATCACCTGTTGAGAGATAATTTCATATCGCTAGACTATCTCCAATGGTTCACCCTATTTTTCACTCTTAAATATAGTAATTTTATAATAGAGTTATTATATACTCCAATAGTACTCTATTTTATAGTGGAGAATGCATTTTTTTAGTTCTGGCCGAAAAATGTATATGCAAAAAACGAAATTTACAGTTTGAAAATAATATTTTGATTTTAAAAGATCATTTTTGTCATTTATTATTTTGGACTGAACTAGATGCATCTGCATCCAGATGCACCATCAAGACTCATCTTCATTTGGATGAGAATTTGAGATGAGTTTTTAAAAATTCAGCTGGGTGATCCATCTGGATGTACCATTCTAATGCACAAAACGAACATCGATTTGCCTCTTCACCCAGATGGATCACTTGGGTGAGCAACGAACAACACCATTAACAAAAAAAACAACTTATTCTAAATATAGAATAAACCTATTTTTCCTCTATTATAGAGTGAAAAATAGAACACCAGTGGAGTATTTTTATTCCAAACTCTCTTTTAGAGTGGAAAATAGAGTATAGTTGAAGATGCAAACCATGAAATGAAATAGTAGCATGGTACTGCCTTAACAAACAAGATCAGCCTATCACATTCCACTCGATCGAGGTTTCCTGCGTCTAATTTGTTTCCATGTTTTGAAGGCAGAGAAAGTATTGCAATATTCGTTAACTGAGTGATGCCACAATACATTATCCCTACTCTCTCCATCGCTTTGCTGCGTAAATGCAAGAATCTTGTCACACAGTGTTGGCAATTTCCTACTACGAGAACACAGTGTTCTCCACCGAATATTTCCCACAGCATCGGCCACTGTCGCTTTATGCGGCAGTCCCATGAGAGTAGTACCTGCCGGACCTTTAGTGTCTATTAGAGAATTCATTTGTAACAAGTTATTATACCAGAAAAGTTGTTTTTACCATCATGAACCTCAATACATAAAACCTTGTAAGCTTGGTCACGAATCTTTAGAAGTTTCTCCATACCCAAGAACCCTTGCCCCCACTCCTAACACTCTGAACCTGTAATATTTCAATATTTTAAATTAAAAAGAACTAAAAAATATTCATTCAAATATTTCTAAGATTATAAATTAATATAATCTTACTCTATCTTAAAAAAAATACAAAAATGTAGTGTTTAAAAAATATTAGAACTCTACAAATATCTAAATAATTAAATAATTTGGTAATTATTATAAATTAATATTACTTTAATTTTGAATTATATACACAATATAAAATTTAAAATAATATTCATAAAAATTTATAGGATTGTTAAATATTAAATTATATGATAAAATAATTATTATATAATATAGAGGAACGAGTTACAATTATATTTCAAATATTAAATTATATGATATACGCATAAAATAACAAAACAATTCCTATATTTTACAATATATTTCAAATTAATAATATTATAAAATTAAATATTAAATCAAAGAAAATTAATTATAATTTTTAAAATTAAACTATGAAACTTTTTAAAATTTAAGATATTAAAATTTTGTAAATAGTTATTTACTCAATAATAATAAAAATATTTAAAATCAACTCATATTTGTATTATTATATAATATAGAGGAACAAGTTACGATTGATATTTTTATAATTTTAAAGTTTTATGAGTTATTTCACCAATCATACAAAATATTAATAACAAATGAGACGATTTAACACACATTACTCATTTATATAACAATTTTATAAACCAAAATTCGACTATTGAGACACATGTTAAAGGATGTATTATTCCATTTTAATTTGTTAAAAATAAACTAAAAATGCAAGAAACACCAAATGTATGAATTATTCTAATTTGAATCTATGATTATTATATAGTTATATTTATATAAAATTTTAATTTAACTATATAATATTAAAACCCCAAATGAAACTTTATATGATTGTATGTTATTACGTGTTCAACAAAAAAGACTATATGTTATTCCGTAAAAATAGAACAAATCAATGAAATAAGAACTAAAATTACAACAATTTCTTTATCAGAGGTAAATTTAAGAAATTGTTTTATGATATCACGTTCTAATATGGGTTAGATAATAGAATAAATTATTACTTTTTTTGCAATTTGTATTAAAAATTACTATTAAAAAATCTAAATTATGAATAAATTAACATCTCAAGTTAATATTTTCGCTTTGTTTTATAAATATAAGACTGAAATATAAACTTATACACATGTAATAAAACTAAGAAAATGATATTTATCATAAATTATTTTTAGAAATTTTAAATATTTTAATTAAGAAAATCTTTATATAATATTGATTATAATATTTCTTAAAATTCAAACTTAACTTAAATTTTTTTTTAAAATAAATAATATACACACATTTAAATAAAATATTATAAAACTTAAAATACATAAATTGTGGATATAATCCCTATAATTTTCACTAAATATAATTTTGTAAACAATTATAATTCAGTTTTGATAGCGCAAATGAAAATCTAGTAATAAACTAAAATGTGCTTTATATTTGGTTCATGAATGTTATATCTCACCTAACTAATATTGTTAACACTGGAAGAAAATCCATGCCATAAAAAATAGTAAAACCTTTAATTGACATTCATCTGATGCAAATGTTATAGTACCATATAATAATCTTTGCAAATTTGTAATAACCAAATCAAAATCCATCAGACTTATCGACATTCTGGAGAAAATCAATGTACTACAATATCATAGTTTGTGATTGTTATATTATTAAATATTATTTGCAAATAAATACAAAGATGAGTGAGTGTAAAAAGAAAAGGAAATGTGACTTGTTTTTAAATCCAAGCTAAATAGAATTCTCTAATAACAGTTAAAATGCACATGAAACCTTTAACATAATTTACTAACCTAACCAGATTTCTCATGATTCACTTCCAAAGCTTCAGTTGCACGCATAAATTTATGTCATATAGTCACAAAAATTGCATCAGAAAACTTAACGTAAAGTGTGGATGTGAGATAGCATTTTGATGTTAACTTCTGAAATTTTTAATAGTATGAATTCAAATTCGCTTGTTTGGTTATGGTTTTCTGGATAAAATCCTCAATTGATTATTATCTTATAATTTTAATTATACTATCAAAAATCAGTGGCGTATCTAGAAAATAAATATAGTAGGACAAAATAAAAATACAATTAATTAAAGTGAAAATTAATATTTCATTAATTTGCAACGATTTTCTTATAACAAATATGATAAAAATCTCTTATAAAACAACTCTACCCTCATTCATCATTTCAAGTAAAGCAATCAAACAACTCTACACTTTTTTTTTCATTTGAAACTGAATCAAACAACTCTCTTTCAGTAAAGCAATCACACAATCATTTAGAAACTGATGTCCAATTTCATTTGGTGCAGATGTATTCACTAATTTCATTGCTAAAAACACACATTTCAACAAAAATATTCTAATCAAACTCATCGACAAGAATGTTCGAAACAAGCTTAGCACTCTCACGGCAAAGGAGAGAATAAATATGAGAACATCCTTTAGTATTGGTTTAGTAGTATATAGTTTTTCTCAGTAAAACTTAGTTTCTTTTTCAAACAATGTTGCACTTGATGTACCAAAATGTTTTTTGATGAATATAATTTAACATTCATTCAATAAAAAAAACACATTTCAACATTTGTAGTGGCAACCGGTAAAATTAGAACTAATTTCAAAAGCATGTAAACAAAAAAAATGTGCAAGATGCTTTGAGTTTTCACCATCAAACAAAAAGGTCTCCAAGATTCTCTACATTATTGCACCAAAATATCCTTGTCAAACCCATGGAATGAACAAATTTGGCTTAAAGAAGCCATCAAAAAAGTAGATCAATCGTTACTTCTAAAAGCCAATCGTTAAACTCTTGAATAGGCAAATTTAAAACTGTGCAAAAGTAGTTGACTTTATAATAATGCATATGGGTTATGTTGGTCTCTTTCTTGACTTCTTAAAATCAACAAAATCTTCTTTCATGATGAGAACTTTAACATTATGTTTTTACAAAAAAGAGCAATTTTAACCATAAAAATTCTTAACCATCATCTCTATGCTTCTGCAGCTCTAGGTTAGTGGATTTTACCAGTAACATAGCATTCAAAATATCTTGATCTTTCTTTGCATTACCAGTGACATAGCATTCAAAATATATTGATCTTTTTGTTGCAAAGCCAATGAAAAATTTGTAGTGAGTCACAAAGTAAGTAACATATGATGCAAATAGAACACATAATCAAATGTGTGAAAGAATTTGAGAAGATCACATGCTTGACATTTCTGTAAGTCTTCTAAACCTTCATCTTGGATATACTCAAGAACTTTAATTGTAGTAGAAAATAATTTTTCTAACCTCAACTATGTTTTGTGATGAGAACTCCAACTAGTATTTATAGGTCTTCTGATACACTCAAATTGCCATAAGGAGTGATTATACTCTTTCAAATAAGATGTTCAGTTGTACTTTAGGGATCGAATCCACAAGAAGCGTGGGCACACAATAATTCAATACAGTAGCGATTAAGCTAGGTAATAAATATGAAAGCAATAACTAGCAGTAAATAAAAGTGAACAAGGCAGTTGTTCAGTCTATTGATGAGTTGTTTGATGAAATGAGGGTTGCTAAACTTAAGGTTTCAGGCAATCAAGATTATAGAGATATAGAATGCAACGGTATTTCAGAGATACCGCAAGCTGATTTCCTCAATCGATGACATATAAATACAAGGTAAAATCGTGATTATCTCTCATTGATACCGCCGCCTTCAATTATGAATCATATTTCATTTTCAATTCTCAATAATAAGAATGTTCTTGCGAATGTTCAATTTTGTTAGATGTTTATGTTAGCCGATATTTTTTATTTTGTTAACATTTATGTTACCTGATATTAACTCAATTACTCAAAAATAATAAAATTTATAGTGGATCTTCAATTTTATCGGTTCTTATATTTTCTACTCTTTAGAAATACATATCTTGTTAGTTGTTATAACATTGCACCGCTAATTGATAAATGGTTGGTAAAATTTTATAAAATACTTGTCATTATTCGATACATGGTTTGTTACCTGATAAATATTTTGATAAATGGTTTGTCAGCTTATACTTGTTTGATACATTGTTTGTTAGTTGATAAACTGGTTGATAAATAGTTTTTTGATTTAATACATTGTTTGATACATAGTCTTTTTATCTGATAAATATTTGTTATCTCGTATATGTTTTGTTAGCTAATACATAGTTTGATACCACAAAATTGATAAATGGTTGATGTGATGTTACAAAAGACTCATCGGTAATTAATACATGGTTCATGTAGTTGATAAATGGTTTGTCAACTTGTACATTGTGTGATACTTGATTTGTTAGCTGACAAATGGGTTGATACATGGTTTGTCAGTTAATACTTTTTTTGATAAATCGTTTATTATCTGATAAATGATTTGTTACTTGATACATGTTTTGTTAGCGGGTATATAGTTTGATATCAAAGAATGATAAATGGTTAGTATGATGTTACAAAAGACTTATCATTAATTAATACATGGTTTGTGTAGTTGATAAATGGTTTGTCAACTTATACATTGTTTGATACTCCCTCTGTTTCTTAATGTTTCATATTCTAGATTTTTCATACATTTTAATAAAACACATTAAATTTGTATAATTTTTTGTGTTTATTTTTGTTCCATAATTTTAAGCCAATAAAAATTTAGTAAATGCAATCAAGTTTTTTGAAGTTTGCAATTAGTTAATAAAACATGTCTTGAAAATGTAAAAAATAAATTTTTTAAAACAATTTTTTTTCTAAAATATGTAATATTAAGGAACAGAGAGAGTACTTGATTTCTTAGCTGAGAAATGGGTTGATACATGGTTTGTGAGTTAATATGTTGTATGTGGTACATGTTTAGTTAGCTAATGCATAGTTTGATGCCTAAAAATGATTAAGGGAGAAGATTCAAACATTTGAAATATGGTAACGAGGACGAGATAAAGAGGAGGAGGAGATCAACGGAGGTTTGGGGCTGAAAAAAATTGAGGTTTTGAATAGAATCTTCAGTATTTAAAATATTTATTGAAAACATATTCTTTCTTATCAATCTATAAGACATACATATATTCTTTCTTATCAACGGAGGTTTGGGGCTGAAAAAAATTGAGGTTTTGAATAGAATCTTCAGTATTTAAATTTTTTTATTGAAAACTTATTCTTTCTTATCAATCTATAAAACATACATATAAGTAGAAAAGTGTCTCGCAAATGTGTAAGATATTTTTTATAAACTCATTGGAGACTGATAAACGAAAAAAGAGATATGAATTCAATTTTTCTATCAAATTGGGTGAACTTAAAAAGACAATTTGTGTAATAATAGAAGAAGATAAACGAGAGAATATAATGTTCTTTTGCCAAGAAAAAAAATTATAGGTAAAAGATGTGTTAGAGGAAAGAGAATGGAAGTAAAAGAAAGATAAGATAAATAGAAGGAAAGAGAGTGTAAGAAAAGATATTTAAAAAGAAAAAGAGTATAAGAGAAAAGATAATGCAAGAAGAAAGAAAAGGGAAGTACGGGCTGTTTCAAAAATTTAAGGAAAAAAAAATAGTAATTTATGTATAAATCAAATCAGACGTAGTTTCTTCATATTAGTTCTATTTGAGGATATTGAACTAAATATCTAAATTTTGTGTGGTAACAGGTGTCATCTCCTTGACCACAATAGGCCAACCCCTGTCAAAAACTCACATTTTAATCATCAAATATCCATCAATGTCGGCAGGGAATATCCATCAATCTCTCATCTGCTCTTTGCAGATGACAACATTTTCTTTTGTAAGGCAGAAAAAGAAGAATGCAAAATCATCCTCAGAATCTTAAAGGAATACGAAGCGGTATCGGGTCAAGTGATAAATTTTCAGAAATGATCTATTCAATTTGGACAAAAGATTGAGGAAAGTACTGAACATGAGTTGAGAGATATTTTGGGAATACAAAATATAGGAGGAATGGGATCTTACCTGGGATTGCCAGAGAGTCTTGGAGATCCAAGATACAAGGTTTTAGCTTTGTCCATGATCGGTTGAATAACAGAGTCAATGGTTGGACTTTTAAGTTTTTTACTAAAGGAGGAAAGGAAGTGATCATCAAGTCAGTGGTTATGGCCTTACAAAATCATGTGATGTCTTGCTATCGGCTATCTAAGGCTACGACAAATAAATTGACGAGTGCGGTAGCTAAATTTTGGTGGAGTCCAGGAGGGAACAATAAAGACATGCACTGGAAATCATGGGACAAATTATGTACAACAAAGGATGAAGGAGGATTGGGCTTTAAAGATCTTACAGATTTTAATACGGCTATGCTTGGCAAACAATTATGGCGCCTGATAGAGAAACCAAATTCTTTATTTTCTCGTGTTTTCAAAGGACGGTACTTCAGGAATGTTTCACCCCTGGAACCGATCCGTTCATATTCTCCGTCATATGGCTGGAGGAGTATCATATCCGCTAGATCTCTGGTTAGCAAATGACTAATCAAAAAGGTGGGAACATGTTCATCTATATCTGTATCGAATGATCTATGGCTCCGAACAACTCACCCGAGACCAGCAAATAAAAATCAACATATCACTTACCCGGACCTCACAGTTGATTCTCTCATAAATTCAGCCTCGCGCACATGGAATTCACAGGCAATTCAGGCTTTGGTGGATCCACAGGATGTGAAGATTATCGAAAGCATACCTTTGAGCAGGATTCTGATGAGGGATATGGATGATTGGCATTTCACTGAGAATGGGAAATACACAGTTAAATCAGGATATCAAGTAGAACGTGTTTACTGATAGACCATGGATTTGACTCACTTTTGCTCATGGTTTATAAGTGTTTTAACTACTATTTATTATATTATAGAGTCTATCTAGTATATATATAGGATCAGGAGTGATTTGGAAGAAAGTGATGATTTTGGAGCATTTTGGAAATATTTGAAGTAAGCACCCGAGATGACTATCGAGCACGACCACTGGTGGACATTAAAGAGGAATAATCAATCGTTTTTCACATCATGGCATCGATCGACAGCGAAGCGCGCAGAAAGTCCGTTTAGTCTCAGCCGACTTAGAGCCCAAGTCTTCACCAATTTACAGGATTACCCCTGACAAGTTTTAACGTAATTATATAAGCTTTGCCAACATGTTAGAGGCAAAGTGTGCTTTCTTGTTTTACTATTTTCACAGCTAAAGATTTTCTAGGATTTTTAGTAGATTGGAGAGAAGATCCAAAGAGATTTGTTGTTGGAACTCCACTGATATCTATCTATTTATCTATGCAGTTTTTATACCTTATTGTTGTTATGAATTGCTTAGTCATGTCTGAGTAGTTCTCTTTGTTAGATTTAGGATTTAAATAGGTTATGAGGGATTAACCCAAACTATAGATTGCTAAGTTGTGATATTCATCTTTAGGATTGTCATTAATGCATGTTTCTATATTAGCTACCTAGAACTTGCCCTAGGAGTTGTAGACATAAGTGATAGCTTGCATCTCACCCTGAATCAATCCTAATTGAGATAAGATTGCTAGAGTAAGGCGACACCTGATCTAGGAAGCTTAGTGAGCACATTCAACCCGTGCATTAACGCTTGACCATAACCGTCGATCGATATTTCAATCGAATAATCGGTCGACGTTTCAACAAGTGTATCGATCGATATGCCTATAGAATCATCGACCGACACTGGTCAATTAGACAAACCTAGAAAGCGAGAGCCTAATGGTTTGTTATTAAGTGTTGAGCTCTATAATATCATGCATACAACTTATTAGGCATTTGTAGGATTATAATCCTGATTACCTGAATAAAAATCCTAAGTCTAGCTACTTTCATCTAAGTACCAAAACTCCAATCAATCGATCGAGCAATTAACTTGCTCACAAACCTGTCTTTTACATTTAATCAAAATTAACTTAGCTTAATCAACTTAATTAGATTTATTAGGTTCCCTAGCTCCGTGAGAATTTCATCCCTAAGTACTACAACTGAACCTCTTATTTGAGAGAGTAATTCACTCTTTAGGATAATTTGAGTGAAATCATTTACCTGGATAAGGAAAAACCACAAGAATTTTATGGACCCACTGAAAGCGTTCTGTTGGAAGGTGAAGTGTCCACCAAAGATAAAGCATTTTATGGCAATTGGTATATGGGTGTATAGCTGTCAAGAAAAATCTAAAAGTGCGAGGGTTTCAAGGGGAAATAGGTTGTGACAGATGCGGAGCTCCAGAGGAATCAATAAACCATGTGTTTTTTTAATGTCCTCCAGCGCGTCAAGTTTGGGCGCTTTCAAAGATCCCATCAAACCCGACTTTTTTTCCTTCCAGTTCTCTCTTCACAAATATGGATCACCTCTTTTGGAGAGTTCTTCCGATGGATGATCATCAATATGCGTGGATACTATGGTATATTTGGAAAGGAAGAAACAATAACTTTTTTAGTAATTTAGACATTGATCCCAGTGACATGCTCAAATTAGCGGAGACATAATCCATACTATGGAAAGAGGCACAGGTGCCGAAAATTCAGAGGGCAGCAGGACAGGTCGAGGTTCAGACCTTACCATCAGTTACAGGGCGTTGGTGCTCTATAGATGGTTCGTGGAAAGAAAATGAACCTTATTCCGGACAAGGCTGGTATAGCACTATGGAGGGTTTTGACGGATTGATGGGGGTAAGAAAGGTTAGGGAAATCTCTCACCCCTTCACTCATAGATGGAGGCGTTAATATGGACGATGGAGTGTATGAGGAACTTGCGATAGTATCAAATTACGTTTGCAGCGATTGTTCTCAATTGGTGAAGATGGTTTTGGAACCAGAAGAATGACTAGCGTTTGGGTGTTATCTCGTGGACATCAAAACTTTACTAGAACTGTTAAGTTGAGTTAATGACCACTTCTATGAAGCTGATAAAATTTACTGTTTAACAGTAGCATCTTTGCAACTAGAAAGAAAATTTGTTATAATCAAACCCTTCTTTATGAATATAGCCCTTACCAAAAAGTCGAAACTAATATCTTTCAATACTATTATAAACATTAAACAAGGATACAGTTGTGGCATACACTTGGCTTCCATTACATTCCAAGAAGATTTTCCCATAATGCATATAGTTTCTTAGAGTTTTCATTTGAAATCTGCAAACTTCTTCGAGCGCAAGCCAATACTTACGCCCGTTCCGAACTTCAAACATGATCTTCCGCTTTGTGAAGCTAAATATGTATCTGCTTGGGATGAGTGATGCACAAAATAAACTCTTAGATCTTTCGTCCACACATTCGTGGTGCTCCAATTAGTCAAAATAATGTTTATTATGGGATTTAAAGTAGTAATCGAATATATGTACACGCAAATGCAAATATACATAAACATGTTATGTACAAATATAATAACTCTTATAAAACTGTCGATGTGATATTTAAGATAAGGTTTATTTTCTTAAAAAAGGGCGATAAGGCGATTAGGTTTCCGGAGTAATCTCCGCCGCTAGTTTTAGGCCTCACGCCGCTAGCGAGAAGCTCACTCCTTCTCGTCTCTCTCTAATGGAGTCCCCAGTTCCCTCCCCGTCCTCAAGTTCACCGATTGACCCAGGTGGGGCTTCTCCCGCGAGGTTGTCGAATCGTGAGAATCGTCTCCTCAATCGTGACCTAGAGATGAAGCTTCAGTCCCCCGTGCTCCCAGCGTCGATTCCTGCCGCTAAGGTTCCTTCGTATGCGGCGAGGTTCAAGTCCTCCTTGCTGAATCTTCGCAAGATCTCAAATCCCTCCTTTCTTCAGGACGGCACACCAGTAGTGCAAGCTCCGGAGTCAGTTCTTCTTCAAACATCAGAACTTTGGAAGGACCACGTGGTGGCCCATTTCCACGGTCGTCGACCCTCAGCAACGAAGATTCTCGCAGATCTGAACCCAGTTTGGGGAAAGTTCGGGAGTATCACGGTTCGTACGGTGTCCGATTCGTGTGTGTTGATCTTCATTCCATCGGTTCAGACCAGAGAGTGGGTGCTGCAGGTGGGATATTGGCAAGCAGATCGGTGTGCCTTTTCGGTTTATCCATGGACTGCTGATGGGAATTTAGCGGCTCAGGAACTGCTCTTCGCTCCAACTTGGGCAGTACTGAAGAATGTCCCTCCACAGTTGTACTCATTGGATGGTATCAGTGTAGTGGCCAGCGGTATAGGCGATCCACTACATACTGAGAAGTCTCGACTGGACCCCTATCATTTTGGAGACACAAAGGTGAAGGTGGAAATTGATTTGTCCAAACCTCCTCCAGAGGTGGTTGAGGTAAGAGATACTCAAGGAAACTCGGTCAGAATCAACATTGAGTACCCTAATCTTCCCCCAAAGTGTATAAACTGTGGCAAGTTTGGTCACCTGATGAATCGTTGCCATAAACCTCCAATGAAGAGAGCTCAGACTCAGAGAAGAGAGAAAGTGGTCAGTGTGGTGAAATCGGGAGATGAAGTTTCGCTGTTGGAGGTTAATAAGGAAGGTGAAACAGAAGTTCAGATTGAGACGGAAATGGATAAGAAGGCTAAGGTTCGATCGAGGTCTCGTAGAAGGTCTCGTTCCAGGAAGTTGGCTAGAGAAAGGGCCTTAAGTTCGCCTCCGGAGATAGTGAATGTTAAGGATTTAGTGCTTCCTGTGGTAAAGTACTCAGAGGTGAAGACAGATGAGCTTAAAACCTTAGTAATTAAGGATTCTCCTGTTGCTGAAGTTTCTGTGGAAGGATGGGTATCAGCGGAGAAGCAGGTGGTAGTGGATGAAGTTCAGCTGGAGGAAGGGGAGATTTGTGAGGACCCAAGGGGAGTTAAGGAACAGAGCTTGGAGGCTAACAAAGAGGGTCCAGTTACGCTTAGCACAGAAGAGGAGGATTTATGGTTCACCAAGCACTCAAAGAAATATAGAAGGGCGGTGCGTCAGTGGACGACTTGGAAAACTCAAGGAGCGGTAGGCTCTCCACCAAAATCGTCTAAGCTTCTTACTCGAGAAATCTCCTCGGGTAAGGAGTTTAGCTTCTGATCGGATTCTTCCCCTAAATATTTGTAAATATGAAGCTGTTTAGTTGGAATGTTCGAGGTCTTAATGGAGTGGGTCGTCAGAGAATTGTTCGGAGTTGGCTGCAAAGTTTGGGCTCTTCAGTGGGAGCTTTGCTGGAGACTCATGTACAGGAGGAAAATTTTTTGAGTGTGTTGGGAGCGGTGGCTCCGGGTTGGAGAGTGGAAACAAATTACTCAGAGGTGGCAGGAGGAAGAATATGGCTGTTGTGGAGTTCTTCTCTGTCAGTAGTGGTTTATTTGAAAACGGAGCAGTTAGTCTTATGTGGTGTGTACGACCCGGCAACAGGTACGAACTGTACAGTGGTCTTCGTCTATGCCCACAATACAGAAGGGGAGAGACGGCACCTATGGAGAGATTTGGTTACAATTTCTCGACATTCTCAAGTTGCTGTGTCCCCTTTGGTGGTTCTGGGAGACTTTAATCAGATATTATCAGCGGAGGAGCATTTCTCTCTGTTACCATATGATTTACCAATCAGAGGTATGGAGGAGTTTAAGGACTGCTTGGAAGATAGCAATCTGACAGACATGGACATCAGGGGTACTTTCTTCTCATGGTCAAACAGACGCCCTGAGGATCCAATTCTCAGGAAGTTGGATAGAGTTCTGTGTTCTGAAAGGTGGAGAGACACTTATCCAGAGGCAGTAAGTATTTTTGAAGCGCCAGGAGATTCGGATCATACTCCAGCAGTGGTGACCTTCTCTTCTGTCTCCCAGTCAAGAAAGTGTAGCTTTAAGTACTTTTCCTTTCTGTCCTCACACCCGAGTTTCCTCTTGGAGCTGCTGAAGTCATGGGAAGAACCTATCCCAGTGGGATCGAAACTGTTTTCCTTGGGGCAGCGCCTGAAGAAAGCAAAAGTCACTTGTAGGAGGTTGAACAAAGAGGGGTTTGGAAATATTCAGCAAAGAGCCAAGGAAGCCCTGGAGGGTTTGAAAGAGATCCAGCTTCAGTTGCTTACTTCGCCGTCAGATACGCTTTTCCGTCAGGAATTTGTGGCGCGTAGGAAGTGGCAATTTTTTGAGACAGCTCAGGAGGTGTTCTTTAGCAGGAAGGCAAGAATCAGGTGGTTGGACTGTGGAGATGCAAACACAACCTTCTTCTACAAGGCAGTAGTGGCTCATCAGATAAGGAATTGCATCAGTTACTTGATGGATGCGGGGGGTAATCGGATCTTTAACCAGTCTCAAATTAAGGAGATGGTGGTGGCCTATTTCCAGAACCTATTGGGCTCAGAGGATGGCTTGATTGATGAGATCTCAGTGGATGATTTGAGAAGCTTGCTCACGTTTAGGTGCCCTCAAGAGGTAGCAGATAACCTTTTAAGGATTCCTACAGAGGAAGAGATCAAGACTACGCTGTTTGCGATGCCAAAGAACAAAGCGCCAGGTCCGGACGGTTATTCAGCAGAATTTTTTTGGGAAGCGTGGGAAATTGTGGGGGCAGGATACAGTCGAAGCAGTTAAGGAATTTTTCACAGCGGGACGTTTGCTGAGACAGTTTAACACCACGGCGATCTCCCTAATACCAAAGGTTGTTGGAGCAGACCAGTTATCTCAGTTCAGACCAATATCATTATGCTCCACGGTGTATAAAGTCATGGCAAGACTTTTGAAAAAGAAGCTGAAACTGTGTGTCTCCGATATTGTTCAGAGGAACCAGGTGGGGTTTGTACAGGATCGTTTGCTCTGCGAGAATGTGCTCTTAGCCACTGAACTGGTGAAGGAGTTTAATATGGAAGGAACAACGACGAGAGGTTGCCTTAAGATAGATATATCTAAGGCTTACGATAATCTGAGTTGGGCGTTCCTCTTCAAGGTCTTGCAGGCTTTGGAACTACCTGATACATTCAGAGAGTGGATCAAGGAGTGTGTGTCTACGCCTTCTTACAGTATTGTACTGAGTGGAGAGTTACAAGGTTTCTTCCCGGGAAAGAAAGGGCTTCGACAAGGAGATCCCATCTCATCTCTCCTTTTTGTAATAGCTATGGATGTTCTATCAAAGATGCTGGATAAAGGGGCTATAGAGGGTAGGTTCGGGGTTCACCCAGAGTGTGAGGCGCCTCTGATTACTCACCTAAGTTTTGCAGATGATGTCCTGATCTTCTTTGATGGCTCTGCGGAATCACTGAGGGGGATTCTGGATATTCTAGAGGAGTTCAGATTGATCTCAGGATTGAGGATTAACAGGCAAAAATCAGAATTATTGCTTGATGGTGGAAGCTCTAGTAGGTGTCGTGAAATGGCAATAGAGATGGGAATTGCTCAAGGAGCTCTCCCAATCCGCTACTTGGGAGTTCCTTTATCACCAAAGAAGATGACGAGGTCAGATTTTCAGCCTTTGTTAGATAAAATCGAGGCCAGATTCAGATCTTGGACAGTCAAGCACTTGTCTTTCGCTGGGAGGTTTCAGCTTATTCAAGCAGTGATATACTCCACAATCTCGTTCTGGGCATCTATCTTCATTATACCACCTGAATGTGTGAGCATACTCGAGCGTATGTGTAATGCGTTTCTCTGGAATGGTGCGCCTAATTCAGCAAGGGGTGCAAAGATTGCATGGGAGTCGGTCTGTACTCCTAAAGAAGCAGGAGGTTTGGGTTTGAAGCGCATTGCGGATTGGAATAAAGTTCTTGGCTTGAAATTGATTTGGCTCCTGTTTACAGCTGGAGGATCATTGTGGGTTTCGTGGGTGCGTAGAAATCTTATGGGAGAGGAGAATTTCTGGTTGTTGAACCCAGCCAGAAGAGGTAGTTGGATTTGGCGATCTATATGTAAGATGAGAACACTGGCGAGACCTATGGTGGTCTGCGAAGTGGGGTCCGGCACTTCTGCGAGCTTCTGGCAGGACAACTGGACTTCTCGCGGCCCCCTGATCGAGTTAGTAGGAGATAGAGGTCCTCAGGTGACTGGTTTGAGTATTAGTGCAGTTGTTGCTGACGGTCTAACCGGTGGTGGATGGTGGCTGGATCGTAGTAGAAGCAGAAGTCCGATAATAACTCTAATAAGGGAGTGCTTACCTAACGCTCAGGAGATATTAGACTCTGAAGTAGATGATCAGTTTGGTTGGTACCCGGTTCCTGGAAGAGGCACTGGTATTTTCTCAGCAAGTGAAACATGGAGGGTTTTGTTCCCTGCTCCAACAGAAGTCTTTTGGCACGAGTCTGTTTGGTTCGCAGGTAGAATCCCGAAGCATGCTTTTATCACTTGGGTTGCTGCTAGAGATAGAATGGTCACGAGAGACAAGTTAATTCGCTGGGGACTAACGGTGCCTGAAACTTGTGTTCTCTGCTCTGGCCATAACGAGTCTCGCCAGCATCTGTTCTTCGATTGCGCGTATAGCAATCAAGTGTGGTCTTTCTTCATCTCTAGATTGAATTTGGTTTCCCCTCAGAGTTTTGATGAAGTGTTGAGGTGGCTGAAAGCTCCATCGAGGGATAAGAACGTGATTCTGATTACTCGGCTAGTCCATCAAGCGGTCTTGTATTTAGTATGGAAGGAAAGAAACACCAGAGTCCACTCAGCTATAGAGAAACAACCGAGTTCGCTTATTGCAGAGATCAAACAAGTAATCAGACTTAGACTGGATCCACTGGCCCGACGACAGATGGCTCCCGCAGGTCAGGACTCAGTGCTAGCTACCTGGTTCTCATACTTTGCGAGGTAAGACAGAGGTGAGACAGAGAATTTTGTTATATGGAAGTTTTCGGTAGTTAGTTCCCTTAGCTTTGATAGTTTGTCTGAGCGTTTTTTTTTTTTTTGCTTTCTGTGTCTGGTCCTGTATAGTTTCTTTTGGGCCTGTGCAACCTTGTTGGTTTTGCAATAAACAAAGTGATAATTAAAAAAAAAAAAAAAAAAAAAAAAAAAATATAATAACTCTTTGGAAAACAAGATAGAATTTCATTGCTTATAAAAATTTAATAATTTTTTTAATAAGCGGTGGTGCATATTTGAGTCATCATATATATTCATATTATGATTTATTTAAGTACAAAAATTCATTCTTATTTACATATTTGGAATAATGATAAGTAGTCCTAATTCTTCTATTTTTTTGTAACTAACGAGATAGGACCACACACTATACACCATGCGAGCCATGCAATTAAGATTAAGGAAGTTTGGACAGATATGAAACTAATAGCCAAACGTGGAAGTAAAAAAATTCCCGTAGTTCAATAATATTGCTATTTTATTTTTCACCGAACAAATAATTATATTAATTATACACAAAAACTTCGAAAACTTAGGGAATCTCTAACAGCCCATTATATCCCTTCATTTTATGAGGGGTTTTGCACTCCTCCAACAGTCTTTCATCCCCTCAAATTTTAAGAGAGTAAATAGTACACTCTCAAATGTAGTCCACTATTTACCATCTTAAAACACTATTTGTTTTTACTTTAGTCCCTACAATTATATATGTTTGACAATAGTATGGATAACATTTTATATATTATATTTTAGTTCTTATTGTTATACTTTTTTTAAAAAATATTTTGATTTAAATTATTTTATAACATCTTTTGTACTATTTTTAGTTGTATTTGACTACATCCCCTATATATTAATTGAAGAACATTTGAAAAGATGTAACCTCAATTTTGTAATAATTAAAAAAAACATCTTGTTTATGTATCAATCAATTAGGTAGTTAATTAGTCGTACGTGTCAGCCTCACATTGAAATTGAAAAACATATTGGTCCAATTCGATTTTTATATCTTACTAGAAACATTTAATATCAACTATATGATATCATATGATATATATATTTTTTTTGTCATCATGATATCATATGATATTAACTAAAGAAATGTGGCTATTTATTATATATTGTTTCCTTAAATACAACCTACGGAATTACCTAATGTGATTATGATATATATAGTAATTAATGATTTTAAATAATGAAGATTTGATAATAATTTGTATGCTTTCTATCAATTTTGTTTAATTATTTATTGTTAAAATAAATTACACAATTACATTAATCATATATTAAAATTTAAATTTTTTTGTATATGTTGTATTTTGAATTTTTAAAAACGAGTATAAATTACTAAAATTGTTAAAAGTCTCACATAAACTTTTGTGATCAATGTTTAAATTATTTTCTATAATAAGACACAATGATAATAAAATCATATAAATAAATAATTTTATTTTAATAGGTGTTTATGTTAATATATATATATATATACTTCATATCGTTTAAATTTAAATATATATCATATACGATATATAAGATTGATTGTTTTGATTTATTTATTCTAAAATGATTGCGAATAAACAAGAGCGGTCATTTGATTTATATGTGCAAGCCAATTTATTACATAATAATAACTGATTTCTTAGTTATTTAATATATAATTATTATTTTATTATTTCATAATATGCAGAAAAATATAAAATAAGTATTTATTCTGCACAAGACGCATATCTTAACCTAAGTGTATCTCTTTAATAATTTTGAATCTTAAACATTTTCTAAATCTCAGGCCAAAAACAAAAAAAAAGAAATGAGAATAAACTCAAAAATCAATATTTATATCGAGCAATAACCAAAATGACACAAACAGGAGAAAACTATCGAAGATAGATAGGATTGGCACGTGAACGTAAACTTCTCATAACCATAATTAACTTTTAAATTGCTAAATCATGATATAAAACCGAGCTGACATAGTTTCATTGTAACCAAATAGTAGGCATGAGATTCTTCGGTCTAAACATTAGGTTTTTATGCGATTAATAATTTTTTGACCCAAAATATTTTTAAAAATGTGATCAGTTCATTAGTAAACAAATTATGTAATTAACAAAAAAAAATTAAAAAAAATTGTTTAAGAGCCAAATATATTAATTCGATCAATAATATAAATTTTTTTCCATACGATATTTCTTAAATAATTTTCATATAAATTTATCTTGCGCATGGCGCAGGTCTTTTCCTAGTATTATTATATTTTCTCAATAAATATTCTATTTTAATATGTTTTAAAAAGTACATTTTATTGAATTTGAAAGTTCAATGATTATAGTTAATTATTAATAATATTAAAGACTAAAGTGTAAATTGCTAATTTTTCTAAAAATAAATTTGAGGATGATTGCTAAGAGTTATCATCTTATTTTAAGAGTAGACCCATAAAAAATGAGGAGCTTGTTGGAAATTCCCTCATATGCCTTAGAGCACTCACATTAGTGAACCTGCTCTTGGGGTTCAAGTTTATAATTTTTTATTATTAATTTTTTTTGTTTAATTTAAAAAATAATAATAATAATAGAAACAATCGCGAGCCGCCACGTGTTGTGGGGCCGGCGAAACAGTGATGAACTCGTCGGACGCAGGTTCATTGGGGAGAGCTGGGGAGAGACAGGTTTATCACTGTATATTATTTTAATATTTTTGTTTTTTGGGAATCTGTGTGAACCCCTTGTAAGTTTATTGATGGGGGTGCTCTTAGAGAACACAGAGTACATAGTACTTTAACTCTGAAAGAAAGCAATTAATACTTTTTGGTTTTGAATAAGAATTGCTAAATACAAAGATCTTAGTATCTATTGATAAAGATTCGAGTCGGACAACCTCGGAACCGGCAAGGCAACAAGAGGGGTCTTGAGCTTCAAGACAATCCCAAACTTCTCTTCCAAATCCAACACACATCCTTCCGGAATCTTCCAGTCGAACGAATGTAATAGCGTCGCGAGAGTGTACAAAACCATCCTCTCGGCGAGTGCTACACCGGCGCAAATTCTCCGGCCAGATCCAAATGGAAGAAAGCTGTAATCAGTTCCAGTAAAATCGCAAGACTTATTATCAAGAAATCTCTCGGGACGAAACTCAGTCGGATTCTCCCACACGTTTGGGTCTCTTTGGATAGACCAAACATTGATGAAAACTTTAGTGTCTTTAGGGATAGCGTAACCGCCCACCACGGCAGTTTCAGCTGGACGGTGAGGGACTAACAAAGGAATGGTTGGATGAAGTCTAAGTGTTTCTTTCATTATGGCTAGTATGTAAGGAAGTTCAGTGATGTGTGATTCTTCAACAATGTTTTCTTTTCCTACAACTTCGTCTAGCTCTTGTTGCGCTCTCTTCATCAACTTTGGGTTGCTTATAAGCTCGGCCATCGCAAACTCTATTGTGTTTGTAGAGGTATCAGTACCACCAGTCACCATATCCTTCAAATATACAATATATAACAAACACATTAATCACTCTCATGAACTAAGAAACATGCAAATTCAATTATGCATTTTTAATCAGAATAAGTGAATAAGGGCTTGGACTAGTCCAGTATAAATCTGCCATCTAAATTTTGAAGTAGCCAAATTCGAACTGATAATATGCGAAAATACCAACAACAAATAAAGTATCCTAGTGGTTAAAACTTACATATTAGCATATTACTTAGTAACGATTTTGGAGGTCACGTGTTCAGATTGTGTTGGAAAAAGTCTGTTTCCAAATAAATATGATGTGAACCTCACCTACTTTAGAGAATGTAATATGCAAAAATCAAACACCAAACATATTTTAAAATCTGAAAAATCCAAGGCCTATTTCTTGTCGATTAAATCATCCTACGGTTCTATTTTCACTTTCCAAAAAGGAGCTATAAGCACGTGCCACGTCGTACCAAATTAGAGACACTGAAACAGTTATTTACCGTAAGTACGCCTTTGACATGGTTAACTGTAATGGGAGTCTCCGAATTAACTTCTTGGTCCTTTAACTTCATCAAATGTTGCAAAAAATCTTTGCATTCATCATCATCTTTACGTCCTAGCTTTTGCATCTGCTTGATGGCTCCTTCGAATATGGCATCGAGCTGGTGAGCACACACACGCATCTGCTTCACAAGCCCTTGAAGATCGAATCTAGCTAGCCAAGGAAAAAAATCCGAAACATTAGGCTCACCCAAAAGCCTAATCATCTCAGAAATGACTCCTTTGAAGTCTGCTCCAACGCTCTCCATATTCTCCGCTTTCACCGATCCTCCCCACAACATATTCATCGTTAGATTCATCATCGTCAAGAACAGTTGGTCTCCGACATTCACCGCCGATTTTTCTTGACTTTGCTGGTATAAAAATCTCGTTCTTTCACGGACTTCTTGGCGTCGAAGCTCGTAGAAAGATTCCAAAGTCTTGCGGCTAAGCAGCTTGGTAACGCAAAGTTTTCTGAGAATTCTCCATTCAGCACCGTATGGTAGCCAAACGATGTCGAGACCACCATAGGTAGCGACCCGGCCAGTGAGAGGGACATCTCGGTTTGAGAAATTGATGTCTTGGTCTTTCAAGATCTCTCGAGCCAGCGATGGAGAGTTCACAACAACGGTTAGTTTTGAGCCGAGTTTGAGTTTGAAGATCGGACCGTGTTTCTGAGCGATAGTTGTGAAGTATGTGTGAAGGTCCGCGTCAAGAAATGGGAGGTTTCCGACAATAGGTAACCCTCGCGGTCCAGGTGGTAGCGGCGGTTGTGGCGAGCGCTTGAAGAGGAACCACAGAACTGTCAAGATGGTAGTGAGAACGAGAAGTGCGTTAGGAGTAATATTGGTGTTGGTAAAGAGATCTGAGATAGTAGACATCATTGGCAGCTGCTTGTAGGAACTAGGAAGTATGAGCTTGTCAAAAGTAGTTGTATGGTTTCAACATACACCATCATCTCACCTTCACTTTCTTATATACAATAAAAAGATTAATAATACATATGTTAGGAAAATTCTCTCAAATAATCATTTTTAAGTTTTTATCACAAAATAACACTCAATAAAAAAAATGACCAAAATAGAAAATTTAATTTTAATATTTTTTTAAAAATTTGAAGCTATATCTTCAAAATCCCACCCCTTAACCTTAAACACTAAGTCTAGATTAGCCAACTCTAGGATATATGTATTTTTACTCTTTAATAAAATTTGTTTTTGTCATTTTCCTTATTAAAAGCTATTTTGTGAAAACTTTAAAAAAACTATTTTAGAGAATTTCTCTATTTTTAATGACTAACTAGATTTTGACCAGCGCTTCGAAAGCGCGGGTTTCTTTTGGTTATAAACAAAGTTTGATATGAATTAATCTTCTATGATTTTTATATTTATAAAGTCGTATTATATCGAATATGAAAATTTGTTAAAAATATATAATTTATGAAGTACTTTATGTGAGATTTTGTATGTACACTCTTATGAACTGTCTCTTAGGCATAGACATTTTTCTCGGATTCAAAAAACTGAATCGAAACCAACACGAAAATACATGTTCGGGTCCGAAATCGAGTAAACTACATATTGGCTTTTTTCTTTTGGACCCGCAGGTCTCTGTTCGAGTCGGGTACCCAAAGTACTTGAATATTTTGTGTATATTATGTATATTTGGGTATTTCAAATTGTTTTGAGTATTATAGAAATTTTTAAGTTTTAGATTCGGATTTTCGGTTATAGTTTCGGGTTTCGGTGAAATTTCAAAGTTATATTTTGGGTATTCGAATAAAACTTTGGATATTTATGGTTCTTCAGATAATTTTGGTTTTTGGATATTTGAATATTTTCAGGTGTTTGTTTAAATTTTCGTGTTTTATCTTTTTAAGGATTTCAAGTACTTTGAATCTTTTCTGGTCCTAAATACCCGAACTGATCCGAACCTATTTTGTACCAAAATTACATATATTTTATAGATGTTTGAATTATAGAATCAACCAAACCAGATCCAAAAGAACAGATCCAAACCCAATATAGACCTACATTATTGCATAACAACCTTAATGTTAAGTGATAAAATATTTTAGAGAAGAAGTGTATCACATGAAATATTTTACAAAATCTAATTTGTAGTTATATTTAAATATTATTTTATTTTTATTAGTGTTAATGTATTATAAAATTTATCTCTTTTCTTTAATTTAGATTCGAAGTTAATTTTATAATAATATTTATTTATTTGTAGCCAAAGTCCTAGTTTGGTATAAAATTATTCAAATAGTTTTGAGAAGACACTATGGTGTTCGTTGGTTGAATTTTTAATTTTGAGATTTGAATACTATGTTTTTTTTTTGTAACTCGAAGACTATGTTATAGGTTGTTTATTGTTTTTTATTAATGATATAGGTCGAAGAGGAAAAATCAGAAGTTATAGAGCTTGGCTGGTAATAAAAGTCATTGCTATCATATTATAGAAATGGTATTTATTTGATGTGTAATACAATTAAATGTATATGATCGGTTTTATTTGATGTGATATCTATACTATTAAATGTATATGAATTTCATGGAAACATAAGTGATCGCTACGATCATCAATATACTCAGAAAATGTAATTATTTAATGTGTTATACTATTAAATGCATATGAATGGATAATAGCTTTAATACTACTATATAGTTAGAGCTTTAATACTACAGTATTGTTAGAGATAATTAGGGAAATATTATGTTAGACCAAAAATATTATTAGTTAATGAAAATGTGCAGTAACATTTTATAGGTAGATTTTTAAGGATTTCTTCCCTTTTAATAGTATAGATTTTTTTCTCAATGATATTAAACCAAACTGAAAAGAATACATGGTCAGATACGTATCGACCATCTCACCTTCACTTTCATCTCTTCGAAAGAGCTGGCTTTTGTTTCCTAATGTATTCTTTTCAGTTTGGTTAAATATCTTCAAGGAAAAAAAGAAAGAAAGGACCAATTTTTTTGGACGTTGAGAAAGCAAATTCTGAGTAGAGATGATAACATTTGAGTGGATAATATAACTTTGGAATGTTTTTATATCAAAATGTTAATTATTTGTGACCAAGAAAATAAATAGTACTCTTTTCTAAGGTTGTCATTAATGAAAGAAAAAATTACTAGACTAATACAAAAAAGTGAGGTAATGACTAGACTAATACAAATCTTTTGAAAATGACTAGAGTGTTTTTAGAACCCTAGTAATTTTAATTTGAAAATCCACATCAGAAGTAATGATACCACGTCACTTAACACGAAGGAAAATCAAACGACGATCATTAACTTCTCCGAGACTGTTCTCCCACTAAACCCTAACTGTTTTCGAAATCGTGTTCACTACAACTCTTCTCGGCAAAGCGGCTTCTCTGAAATAATCTCCGTAATCTTCTTCTCTAGTCTCCGTTTCTCTGAAATCGTGTGTCCGTAAGCTTCTTCTTCAGATTGGTGGTCTCCTCAAATCTCCGTAATCGTATTCTCTGGTATATTTCGAGGCTTTGCTCTGAGTTTTTCGAGTATTTGAGTGAGTATAATTAATGCTGTGAGTTAGATATATGTTTTGTCCGAGTTTGAGTTAGTATTCGTTACGGCTGATTTAGGATCCTTAACGACTGATTTATAGAAGGTAATTGTGACTGATTTAGTATTCTTTGAGACTGATTTATTTATGTAATGATGGCTGAGTTATGTTTTGTGGCTTGTTTATTTTATGTCTTTCTTCTGATTTATCATTGATATGTTATATATGTCTTTTTTGATCAGATGGATGTTTCCGAAGATCTAGCAAGGGATTACCCTCCAAGACTTTACCCTAAAGGGGCTTCTATTTTTGAAAACAAAAGCATTAATACGAATAGCCATTTTTCTGAGATCCCTTGACTTAGACAAGCAATTGGAATAGATGTGTGGGATAATCTGAAGACGTATCCTGTTGGATTGATTGCTAAACTGGCTGAGAGCAAATTGGTGTGGTCTGGTAAGACCGTACATTATCTACTTTGTAGACAGCTGCGAGTCTATAAGAAGGAGATTTGGTCTCTCGTTGTTGATCAACCTCTCAGGTTTAGCTTAATAGAATTTGGTGAGATCACGGGTTTAAACACAAATCCACTGCCAGAAGAAAGTTTTGAACCTGATCCAGAGAATTACAAAGCGTTGTGGGAGTTGTTGAAAGTGCCGCTTGGGTGCGGACCCAAGTTTGATGAGCTTATAGAAGCTTTAACGGAGTGTCCATTCTGGAGTGCTGATCAGCGGAAATGGTATGGGCTGTTGTTTCTTCAAGCCATTGGACTTTATGGCATGCATCATAATTGTAGAATACCCTTTGAAAGTGCTAAAAGAGTATTCGATGATGACGCCCTGATGATTTTTCCTTGGGGTCGGACTGCCTATGAATTTCTTGTTGATTCTATCAAGTTGTTGCATCCACAAGGAGGGTCGTACACCCTTAGCGGCTTCAAGGATGTGTTATTGGTTTGGGCGTATGAATCTGTCACAGTGTTCGGAGAGCTTTATGGCAGAAAAGTGAATCCAGACGAAATTCCGCTTTTGCGATGGGGTGGAAGTCGTACTCGTGCAAGTCTTGCTACTACAATAGCTAAGGAGATAAATGATCATGGAATGGTAAGGTTTAAATCAGACATATGAATCCTGTAATGTAATGTCTGAGTTATTGGATTATTTTATGGTTGAGTTGTTAATTTTAATGACTGATTTATGTTTTTGTGTTGTAGGTGCGTGTGAGGAAAATGGTGATGAAGGAGGGTCTAGAAGAGCTGTTTCCTCAGTGGAAGGATGAAGCAGATGACCCACAACTTGATAACCTAATTAAAGATATACATGCAGATAGGTTTGTTAGAGATTTTTATGTGCAATCGAATGAGAAGAACAAAAAAACGAAGGCTGGAGTTTCGTCAGAGGCTGAGCCACCCTCAAAGAAGCAGAAGAAAGGTAAGAAACAGAAGGAGGTGAAAATCAATGAGGGTGAAACTGCTGTTGTAGAGGAGAAGGAGAGTGCAAAAGAGAAGGGTCGTAGCGAAGCGGTTCTGCTGAACATAGTTGCTCATCTCGAGAAGTTGGACCGAAAATTTGACTCGAGATTAACAGAATACGACACCAAGTTTGGAGATTTTTCCCAAGGCCTTTTGGATACCATTGGAGATACAGTGAAAACAACAGTTGAAGAGCGTCTGAGAGTTTTGGGGGGTGTCCAATAGTAGTCAACCTGAAGGTCAACACGTGATGGTCTCAGAAGACAACCAACAGCCGAAGTCCAATAGTGGTCAACCTGATGGTCAAAACGTGATGGTCTCAGAAGACAACCGACAGCCGGACTCCAATAGTGGTCAACCTGCATCTAAGACCCCTATTGATAAACAGTCAGAAGACAGCCAACCGCAAAAGACCCCTGATAAAGGCCAATCTGAGAAGAATCTGGCAGATGATATTGCTAAAGCTGATGCGAAAGGTATGAGAGCAAAGCTGAATTCGAAGGTTGTCAGGGATAAGGCTGCTGGGGTGACAAAAAACTTGGATTTGGCGTTTGGTAATGCCGATGCAACAAATGCTGATTTGGTCTCTGATTCTCCTGGTAAGGAACCACCATTCGGACGCGGTTGCAGGGGCTTAGGGAAAAGAAATAACTTAGCGGCTGATTTGGAGAGGAATGAAGCTGAGTTAAAGAAGAAGCAGAAGCAAGAAGAAGCTGAGTTGAAGAAGCAAGAAGAATCAAGAAGAGGCTGAGTTAAAGAAGAAGCAGAAGAAAGAAGAGACTGAGTTAAAGAAGAAAAAGAAGCAAGAAGAAGCTGATTTAAAGAAGAAGAAGAAGCAAGAAGAGGCTGACTCAAAGAAGAATATTCCTGCTTCAAAAAGGACTCGCAGTGGTACAATAAGAATACCCATTCCGACTAAGCAAATTAAGAACACCAAGTATTCAGACGAACTGTGGCCGGAATCTGATGTGGAGGAAGATGAAAGGAAAAGGTGTGGAAGAATAAAGGAGTATCGGTTGAAAGCTGTTCAATTATCTTCAGATGGGTGTCAAATGAGTGCGGAATTTGGTCCTTCTGTACCATTTCCCCACATTGGAGACAATGTAACGACGTGCATGAGAAAAGGTTTTGAACCTTCACCTGCAATATATGATCCCCTAGGACCTGTTGATCCGGTTAAAAGGGATAATCTTTTGCAACACCTAAAGCCACACGAGTAAGGACTTTTGCACCATTTCGTTGATTTTAGCTAATAAAAAGATTTTGCAGAGACTGAGTTGTGTTAAATTATCAGGGAAATTCCACATGGAGAAGCTCACGAGGATATTGAGTTCTACAGAATCCTCATCACTCCAAGACCTTGGCCCATCAAAGAATATGGATGGCTGGTTCAAAATGTAAGTATGCAGCTGAGTTATATTTACTTTACGGCTAAGTTATAAGTATGGTACAGCTGAGTTATATATTATCTGTGCAGCATATTGCTTCGTATATTAGAGTCCTCATTCAAAGGTCCAAACAAGATCCCAGCCCATTCTGGTCCAAGCGCGTTGCCTTTATAGACTCTTGGTTCCTTGAATCATGGGTTCACGATTATAAGCAGTTCGAAGTCAAACCGGAAATGGTCAAATTCAAAGGAAGTGGTTACGAGGGGTTAGCAAACGGTTTGATCCCCACAGACATTCAGACAAAGTTGCGGTGGTTTACAGATGTAGATCACTTGTACGGAGTGATTAATACTGGCGGCAATCATTGGGTGGCTTTTCACGCGGATCTGCATAAAGAGAAGGTTGATTGCTATGATTCAATCGTTGGAGAGCAAACACTCGAAAGTGATCTGAGAATGCTAAATTTCTTTGGGCCGCTTACTCGTATGCTCCCTGCGATTCTGAATACCCTTATTCCTGATGATATCCGAGTCCCTACCAAGAAAGATTTTGTATTCAGACGAAGAACAAAACGTATTGTTCCACAAAACAACCTGAGAGGCGACTGTGGAGTGTATTCATTGAAGTTCGTCGAATGTCTAGCGCTTGGTGTAGCTTTTGATGGGATATCGGATGAAAATATTCAAGGTCTGAGAATGAAGATGGCAGCAGATGTCTTCAATGAAGGAAGTTGTTGTAGTTTGGTAGGGTCGTTTTGGCGATGAATGAAGATGAGTTTTGTATGACTTATGGCTAGATATTTTGTACTTGACTTAAAGTTATGATTTGTTTATCGTAACTCAGCCACCTTGTTTAAATTACGCAGCCGTTACGTTAGATATAGCTCAGCCAAACCTCAAACCATACCCTAAAATAGGAAATATTTAATAAGTCAGCCGATTCGTCTTCATAAAACAGCCGTTTAGGTAGATATAGCTCAGCCAAACCTCAAACCATACCCTAAGATAGGAAAATATTTAATAAGTCAGCCGATTCGTCTTCATAAAGCAGCCGTTAAGGTAGATAAAAGTCAGCCATACCTCAAACCATACCCTGAATTAAAATAATTGATATGTTTATACTTAAAAATGTTATAACATTCCCTAATAAGTGAATATATAATCAACCGAACGTCTCTTATTTATTGAATTAACGAGTTTAGAATCGATCATGATCTTGAGGTATATGTTGTCTTGCAGTTACTTAAAACCTTACATGTAGATATAGAGTGTGATCATAATACAACTCTCCTAAACTATATACAACGCATTTTAAGACTAAATTTATGTTATTTGTTATATTTATCACACCGTTATTCCAAATCCTAAACATAAATCCCTAAATAAACAAACCTAAACTCTAAATACTAAACCCTAAACCCTAAATCCCAAATATTAAATCAGCCGTAATAGGCTATATAACTCGGCCGCCACGTTTGTTAAATGTTGTCGTTTGGCGGGAAATAAGATAAATGAATTTTGAGAAATTTCAATTCCCGCCGTTTCACGTTCTATGTTTCTCTATATATAGTGCCCTCTCTAATACCCTTTCTTACGCCTTTATCTCTCTAGAAAAAACCTAAACAATATCTCTCTATCCCCATCAAAAGCCATGCCGATTGTTCCTGAAAATTCAGAGAGGTTAGAGAACAGTGTTTTTGCGATACTAAGCTCTGCAAATCGTGAAAACCTCCCTGTTCTATACCCTGGTCCGTGTGACTTGCTTGACACAACCAGCCCTACATGGTTTAAATTTTTAACTGATCTCTCCCTGGTCATCCCGACGATTCTTGCAGAAGGATGGGTTCATGCATGGCCGACATACTGCGACATTTCCGATCATTTTAAAGAACGCTGGTTTCTTCAACTCGCTGTAAGGCCCGACATTTGTTCATATATATTAATATATACCATCGGTCTGTAATCTTTGTATTTTTTGTTTGCCGTAGCGGACAAACACATGGGATCGAAGGCATCATTTGACAGTTTGGCGTAATTTTAATCTTGTGGCCAGAAGTCTATTTCGTTGTCAGATGCGCCATTTGAGGTGGACTTGGTTGGAAGGAGGCGAGAAGCCAACTTGGATGCTAACCAGCGTTTGGCTTGATCTCTGCCACATGTTTGAAGAGTCTGGTCCAGATAATTTTGGTTCCTGAAAGTCTTTTCGTGTTTGTATTTTGAACTTCATTATTTCAGCCATAACTTGTTTCAATGATTCAGCCGCAACTAGTTTGAATGTAATCTCTACCACATGTTTGAAGAGTCTGGTCCAGATAATTTTGGTTCCTGAAAGTCTTTTTGTGTTTGTATTTTGAACTTCATTATTTCAGCCATAACTTGTTTCAATGATTCAGCCGCAACTAGTTTGAATGTAATCTGCCACATGTTTGAAAGTCTGGTCCAGATAATTTTGGTTCCTGAAAGTTTTTCGTGTCTGTATTTTGAACTTCATTATTTCAGCCATAACTTGTTTTAATGATTCAGCCGCAACTAGTTTGAATGTAATCTCGGCCAACATATATAATTCAGCCATAACTTGTTTCAATAACTCAGCGTAATTATATTTTGAAACGCATTATTTCTGTTTGTGAATGTTATCTCGGCCACATATCTAATATAAATAACTCAGTCATCATTGTATTTAAATAACCCAGCATCGATTTAATTTTAAGAGGCGGTATATGGGAAGTTCCATCATTATGCGCGTGGGAAAATTTGGCTGCCATGATAATATCGAGACTCATTATTACGAGTTTTTATATATATGTTTCATTTACAATATCGAGACACTGATATTATATTGTATTTTATATATTTAATAGTATTATATCTGTGATGTCGTATCTCTTCTTACAAAGTAAAACAATTTTTAGTTTCCAAGGACTTTGAAATCTATTTTAACAATGTCTTCCTCATCCTTCACCTCCGGAAATTATTACAGACGACGTAGGAATACGGAAAGAGGAACGCCGAAAGAGTGTTGGTGTGGTGCACCATCTGACATTTTTACATCTGGAAGCGAAACAAATCCAGGAAGATTGTACTATTGCTGTGCAAAAGGATATCATAAGGTTAGTTCTGGTTCTTATTTCCCATGTTCGGAAACGTAATACTTAGATCTGGTTACATTGGTGAAAACAGAGTCATTTATTCAAATGGGCGGATGAGTGCTTGGTGGAAGAGGTTGAAGATATTAAGGCAGTGATAAATGGCATGAATAGAGACATCTCGGAGTTGCGAGTTAACGTTGCTCGGTTGGCGAATGGAGTAAAGACAGAATCTGAGAGAAAAGGAGGCGAATGTTTGAGTGAGAGTCGGTGTTTGAGGAATGTGGTTGTTTGTGTGGCTGGAATGGCGATACTTTGCTACTACTACTTCTCTGTTTAGTCATGTTTTGTCATCATAAGTCAGCTTTCGCGTGTTATGTAACTCAGCCTTTATTAACTTTTAAGTTGTTTTAACTCAGTCGTATGTAAACAAAACTATGCGTTTATTAATATATAACTCAGCCGTTAAATCAAATTGATAAAAGCGAGAATGTTTTGTTACTTCTGGTAAATGACATAAATAGCCTTTGGTTAGTTTTATTTACTTTTATGCTCAGATAGTCTCATCAACCAGTAACATTGATTGACCTAACAATTAGAAAAAAAAAACATTGTCGGAAACGGAGAAGGAACCGCAAGGATACGAAATCGCCGTCGACATTGTGTTTACTTCCTCTTCCTAAAAATAACTGTGAGATCTCCGTTATCGTTATCGTTTCGTTCGTTTGTATCGTCTTCGCCGCATTCATATCTACAAGTTCGTCTTTTCGGTAGGATGTCGCGACGTTAAATATTGATTTGGGGTTTGTGTTTCGAGTGAGTTAGGGCTATGTTTCGAGTGAGTTAGGGTGTAGTTGTGATTAGGGTATTGTTGTGTTGTAGCTGAGTTATTGTTATGTTGTGGCAGAGTTATTGTTATGTTTTTCCCTGAGTTATTGTTATGTTTTCCTGAGTTATTGTTATGTTGTGTCTGAGTTATTTTAATGTTGTGGCAGAGTTATTGTTATATTCATTGAGTTATTGTTATATGTCGTGACTGAGTTATTGTTTGTTTTTTGTTCAGATGGATGTTTCTGATGTTAAATCACGGGTTACCCTCCAAGACTTTATCCTGTAGGGTCTTCTAACCTAGAAAATAAAGACATTAATCACAATTTCCGTTCACGAGATTTACCTCATATTATAGAAACACTAGGAGAAGATGTATGGAAAGCACTGGTGAACTCTCCCATTGGAGTAGTTGCTAGGCTAGTTGAACGCCGAAGCGTGTGGTCGGTAGAACAGTACACTATCTACTATGTAGACAGCTGCGCGAGTACATAGGAAGGAGATATGGAGTCTGGTGGTTGATGAGCCTATCAGGTTTAGCTTGGTAGAATTTGGTGAGATAACTGGGTTAAACACTGGTCCATTGCCAACAGAAAGTTTTGAACCTGATCCTGATAAATACAAACCGTTTTGGGCGAAGCTGAAGGTGTCGCTTGGGAGGGGACCCACGTTGGATGAACTGAAGAACTCAATAGAGGTCTGCCCGAGTTGGACATTTGAAGAGCGTAAATGGCTAGGGCTATTAGTTCTTCAACACATGGTACTTTATTGTTTGCATCAAAATTCTCGGGTGCCATTTGAAAGTGCCAAAAGAGTGTTTGACGATGAAGCCATGAAGTCGTATCCATGGGGTCGGACTGCATACGAAGTTCTCATTGACTCTATTAAAACGTTGGCTCAGACAGGGGGTCATACACATTAAGCGGCCTAAAGGATGCGTTATTGATTTGGGCGTATGAATCCATCGTCTGCTTTGGCGAGTGTTTTGGGAGAGTGGTGAATAATGAAGACGTTCCACTTTTACGATGGGTGGAAAGCGTACTCGTGCAAATTTCGAAAACTTGTTGTCTGCCGAGATAAAACAACATAGCCAGGTAAGGTGTAACGCTGCGTTTTGATTCTTAAATGGCTGATTTATTAGACTTAATGGCTGAGTGTTGTGTTTATTTTTGGTGGCTGAGTTATATTATGTCCTGGTGTTACAGGTGCGTGTTAGGAGAATGGTTTCGAAGGAGTCAATCGAAGAGTTTTGCCTGAATGGTCGTGTCAACCTGACGACCCACAACTCGTTAACTTGATAACAGACATACATGCGGTAGATTTGTAAAAGGTTTTTGGGAAGTGCATGGAATGCGGAGGGGAGGGTAACGAGAAGAAGAAGAAAGCTGAGCCACCCACTAAGAAGCAGAATAAAGTTAAGACCAATGAGGTTGAAGCTGCTGCAAACGGGAAAGGTTCAAGCGAAGAGGAAGGTAATAAAGATTGGGAACAACGCGAGTCTGATGGCCATTGCGAGTACTACTCTGGATAAACTTTCCAGAAAATTTGATCTGATGGACGCGCGATTTAAAAACCATTGGTGGACCAGAAGTCGATAGATGACATGGTGAAAGTTGCAGTGGAGGAGCGTCTGAAGTTATGGGGATAGGAAAAAATCCCCAAAACAAAGAAATCTTTCAAACGTCGCCGCCGACCAACAACCTGAACCGTTGTCATCACCGCAGCCTAATACCCAGCAGAAGTCTGTCTGTAGTCCACTGTTAGCTGAAACCCCTGGAAAGGATATGGGACCTAGGAACAATTTGTCCACGAGCTTGATAAGGAGAGAGGGATGAAAAAAACTTTGGCTAAGGAGTTTGGAACACATGCTGAAGATGAGGGTGCTAATGTTCTTGATTTCCTATATGTTTTCTCCTGCAAAGGCAACTAAGGTGCTGAAGACTTACGTTGCCGCTCCACGCGCACCGTACTAATAAAGGATGAGGATGCAGAAGAAAAGAAAAAAGCTGTGCAAGCAGAGGCTGTGTTGAAGAAGAAGGGAAAGCTGCCGCTAAGAGAAAAGCGCTGCCGCCTCAATGAAGCAAAAACAGCCTGAGTTAAAGAAACCAAAACAGGCCTGAGTTAAATGAATGAAGAACAGGCTGAGTTAAAGAATCAAGAACAGGCTGAGTTTAATGAATGAAGAACTGGCTGAGTTAAAGAATCAAAAAGCCGATAATGAGAAGAGAAAGATATAACAACAACTACAAAAACCGCGTGCCAATGTAAAAAGATGCAAGGTTGAAGATTTTGTAGAGGACATGAATTTGCTGTAATGACCGACGAAGTTCTTGCGGAGGAGAATGAAATCTTGCCGGAGTCGCCTTGGCGAGTCAGGAATTGATTAGATCTGCTATAGTAAAGGAATATCGGGAAAAATGGTTAAATTATCTCCACAAGGGTTTGCATTGTCTGAAAGGTTTCTTCAAGACCAGTTTTTCCGTACATTGGAGACAATGGAACGACGTGCATGAGGAATAATGTTGAGCCTTCATCAGCATATATGACCCTCTAGCACCTGTTGATCCGATTGTATTGGATAAACTTATGCAACACATCTCGAGAATTCCACCCAAACCACCAGCACCAGCAAAGAAAAGAGTTGTAAGATCCGCCGCTCGTGAGGGTGACTTCTACAGCATACTCATCCTTGAAAGACCGTGGCCGCATAGCCAATATGGATGGTTGTTTGATGATGTAAGTCTATAATTACGACAGAGTTTTACATTATATTTCAGCTGATTTCTCTCTTCTATTAAGGCTGACTTATATATTTGTTTACGGCTGACTTGTTAATATTTATTGTGTAGCATATCTCTGCGTATATTAACGTCCTCATTAAGAGGTCCATGCGAGATCCCACCCCATTCTGGACCAAGCGAATTGCCTTCATTGATCCTTGGTTCTTGAAGAAGTGGGTTGACGATTACAAGCAGTTCAAGATAAAACCTAATATGATGAAGTTCACAGGGAATGGTTATGAAAATCTTGTACACGGTAAGCTTCCCTGTAACTTTCAAACAAACTTGAAGTGGTATGAACACGTGGATCACTTGTACGGATGTCTTCCAACCGGCGGAAATCACTGGGTGGCTTTTCACGTGGATCTGAAGAAGGTTAAGGTTGATTGCTATGATTCAATCATTGGAGAGGTAACAGCCAAAAGTGCTTCGAAAATGCTTGAAGAGTTTAAACCGATAACGCTTATGCTTCCCGATATTTTGAATCAAAACATTCCTGCCAATCTCCGAACCCCGAGTAGGAAGAAGTTCGCATTCAGGAGGATGAGCAAAAGGTACACTCCACAAAACACCCAGATTGGCGATTGTGGGGTGTATGCGTTGAAGTTTGTGGAGTGTCTAGCGCTTGGTGTAAGTTTTGCTGGGATAAACGATAAAAATATTCAAGGTTTACGGTTGAAGATGGCGGCAGAGATCCTGATGAAGGAGGAAACATGGCGTAGAACAATTAGCTTTCCAAATGAATCTGTGTTTGTTATTTTCAATCAGACTTTCCAATTACCTTAAGTGTTTAATGTTGTTTTATTTTATTAAGTCAGTCGTTACGTTAGATATAGCTCAGCCAAACCTCAAACCATATCCTGAATTAAAATAATTGATATGTTTATACTTAAAAATGTTATGACATTCCCTAATAAGTGAATATAGAATCAACCAGAGAAACGTTGTATATACTTGAATTAACGAGTTTAGAATCGATCATGATCTTGAGGTATATGTTGTCTTACAATTACTTAAACGTTACATGTAGATATAAAGTGTGATCATAATACAACTCTCCTAAACTATATACAACGCATTTTAAGACTAAATTTATGTTATTTGTTATATTTATCACACCGTTATTCCAAATCCTAAACATAAATCCCTAAATAAACAAACCTAAACTCTAAATACTAAACCCTAAATCCTAAAATCCCAAATATTAAATCAGCCGTAATAAGGATGAACTCAGCCTAAGTAAAAATGAATCGCCCCCGTTAAACACTAATTCAAACTTCACTCAGGCGTATTTAACACTCCTCCTTTGTAAATATGTATTATACTCCCTCTGTTCCTGAAAGAAAGAATATATCAAATGTTTACAGTTAATTAATTATTTATGTCTTATACATTTTCAGATAACCATCAACGCAATAGTATTTAATCAATTCAAATATTTTCATTAATTTTTCTTAAAAGCATACAATTATAAACATTAACTACTAAAATACCATTAAAATTCTGAAATCTATTATTTAGAACAAACAATAACTCTAGAAAATCCTACTTTTAAGAACAGAGGGAGTATTATTCAAAACCTTCTCGAATTTTTCGTTATACTCAGCTCAAGAATTATTTTAAAAGTTTGCAGTTCATATTCCAGTAATAAAATCGTGAACATTATTATGCGTGTGGGATTTTTGGCTGCCATGATAATATCGAGATTCATTATTAGTATGTCTTTACATATAGGGATACTTATATATTGTGTGATATCCGAACGAATAAATCAAAATTAATATTAGTCGCTTCAATCAATTATGCCGCCCTTTATTAGGCGTGTGAAAATAACTCAAGGTTCAAATCGAGACCTTTATACTATCGAGACAATAAAATTTTCGTTAATGGAGTTTCTTGTTAGGTTGGTTTAA